>NC_090912.1:10450371-10703994 GCF_040956055.1 Brachionichthys hirsutus
TCCTGCTTTAACGTGTCCCTCTCCCCGACGTCCTGCTTTAAACGCGTCCCTCTCCCCGACTTCCTCCCTTTAACGTGTCCCTCTCCCCGACGTCCTCCTTTAACACGTCCCTCTCCCCGACGTCCTCCTTTAACGTGTCCCTCTCCCCGGTATCCTGCTTTAGCGCGTCCCTTTCCCCGGTGTCCTGCTTTAACGCGTCCCTCTCCCCGGTGTCCTGCTTTAACGCGTCCCTCTCCCCGACGTCCTGCTTTAACGCGTCCCTCTCCCCGGTGTCCTGCTTTAACGCGTCCCTCTCCCCGGTGTCCTGCTTTAACGCGTCCCTCTCCCCGGTGTCCTGCTTTAACGCGTCCCCTCTCCCCGACGTCCTGCTTTAACGCGTCCCTCCCCCCGGTGTCCTGCTTTAACGCGTCCCTCTCCCCGGTGTCCTGCTTTAACGCGTCCCTCTCCCCGACGTCCTGCTTTAACGCGTCCCTCTCCCCGACGTCCTCCTTTAACGCGTCCCTCTCCCCGGTATCCTGCTTTAACGCGTCCCTTTCCCCGGTGTCCTGCTTTAACGCGTCCCTCTCCCCGATGTCCTCCTTTAACGTGTCCCTCTCCCCGACGTCCTGCTTTAACGCGTCCCTCTCCCCGACGTCCTCCTTTAACGTGTCCCTCTCCCCGACGTCCTCCTTTAACGTGTCCCTCTCCCCCCGTGCAGCCGACGTCGACCATCAGCTGGTGCGACCAGCTCCCGTCGTCCTCGGCGACCCTGTCCACCTCCAGCCTGTCCTCGGCGTCCGCTGTCCAGCTCCAGCCTCTCGTTGGAATCCCGAGGGCCGGCGCCGCCGCCGCCGGCGACGACGGCGGCCGATGACACGGAGTCAGACGAGAGGCCGTACGTCTGCGACCTCTGCAACTGCGCCTACAAACACGCCAGCTCCCTGCTCAACCACAAGCTGACCCACAAGACGGGGGACTTCAGGTCGGTGTCGAGCAGCGGCCCCCGACCGTCGTCCTGCCTCGGGCCGGCTTCATGCCGGGCCGGGGGGGGGGTAATTCAATAAAAAAACTTTATATTATACACTTGTAATAACTATTGAACAAGTATTACACCAATATCTACTCACCATTAGTATCAATAATGGCTTCGGTCCTTCATGTTCACGTTTTTTGTTTGATCATTTCCACATTCTTCTCTTTTACTTTAGGGTTCTTGGTCTCTGTGCCGAAGCAGTTTTGAACCATTGCCTCGTTAACGAAGCAAGGCAGCTGCTGTAGATAAACCCGAGTTTTAAGTCTGACTCCTGGTTTGTCTGTTAAAGGAAGCTTTCTTTTCTTCCTCCTCGGTTCGACTTTTCCCTTTTAGCAAAGGAGCTCCCCAAAGACGTTTGTTTTTTATTAATTTTCTCTAGTTCACGTCTGTTTTTAGTAACGCATCACGTAAATCATGAGAGTTCACAGCCGAATGTTACGTTGGAGAAACTCCGGTCGTTTTTCAAAATAAAACGCATTTTAGCCGCTAATAATCGATGCAACGGAAATGTTATAAACGGGTTCTTCTTTCTGCGCGGCCCGGTAGCAAAGCCTCCCGGGCCGGTACCGGGCCGCGGCCCAACTCCTCCCCCCTCACTCGGCGTTCCTTCTGTCTGCGCGCGCTTCTGACCGGCGCCGTGTCTCTCCGTCTCCGAACCGCAGGTGTGACTTCTGCAGCAAGCCCTACACCAACTACATGTCGCTGCGCAACCACATGCGCATCCACGGGCAGAAGCGGTACATGTGCGACCTGTGCGGGAAGGCGTTCCGCCTGGCCCGCTACCTGCGCAACCACCAGAGGATCCACGACGACGGGCCCAACCGCTTCGACTGTCCCTCCTGCTGCAAGAGCTACAGGACCATGCTGGAGCTGGCCCAGCACCGCTGCAGCGTGGCGGCGTCCAACCAGGTGGGTTCAAAGGTCGCCCGGTCGGTCGACGGTGACACGTCGGCTGTTTAGACCGCGGCGGTTTAGTTTCGCACGCGGAAGCCTTGTGGGTGGGATTTACGCCCGTTATCGGGTTTATGGATCTGATTCTAGCGGAGGAGGAAAATGTTTCCACATAGAGCGACACGCCGAACCGCCGGCTCGAAACCGCTCCCGAGGGGGGGGCGCCGGGGCGAGCTGGGATGAGCTGATCCCAGGCCAGACACTCGTCGTCACTTCTGGGATCAATCAACTGTTCTGAAAGGGGAATAAAGACGCTCCTGTTGTGTACAGTAATATTTGTAACGCCGTCACACACACACACGCTAGCGCAGACATGGGCAAACCCAGGCCCGGGGGCCACGTGCGGCCCGTTGGTCTTTTTAATCTGGCCCGCCAAACTTGTCCAAATTATGTCATTAAATAAAATTGTATAATAATATTAAAGCTCATTCGTTTGACCTTTTCCCTGTAATGCTGCCTGTAAAAGGCCAAATCCTTTCATGCAATAGCTTTCATGTGTCATTTATATTAGCTCACACAAACACTCCATCCATCTTTTCTTGGTCCGGCCCCTCTGTCAAGTTTTAGGACCCATGGTGGCCCGCGAGTAAAAACGTTTGCCCACCCTTGCGCTAGCGCCTGACAGAGGAAGCTAGCAGACGTAGCCAGTTAGCTGAGCCACACTTCCTGGGCTGGCTGCTGCCTGTCTGAATATAATCCTCTGACTGTTTGTGCTGAGCCTTTTCGGTGACCTTCGTGTGATTATGACCTGTTCCGGAGCCCCGTGTATTTATGTGAAGCAGCGTTTAAAATAACTTTAAATACTCCGTGTATTTCTAGCAGGGGGCCAGCAGCTCCTTTCGCTTTGCATTTCTAGACGCCGACTTTGTGTCGGCGAGTACGGCGTGCAGGAGAATTGTGTGTGTGTGTGTGGCGAGGCGTTTCCTTGGTGATGTGTGTGCACGCGACGGCAGGACCACCAGGGCGAGGAGGAGTTTAGGGAACGAATGCAGTTCAGTCCAAAGTGTAGTAATCCAAATTTGTGTGTGTGTGTGTGTGTGTGTGTGTGTGTGTGTGTGTCTGTCTGTTTGTGTGTGTGTGGGGTTGGTTCATAAGAACCGGTTCAACTGCCCGTCCTGCTTTAAGAGCTACAGAACCATGCTGGACCTGGCCCAGCACCGCTGCAGCGCCGCGGCCAAAACCAGGTTGGTGTGAGGCTGACCGAGTGTGTGTGTGTGTGTGTGTAGGTGTGTGTGTGTGTGTGTGCGTGTGTGTGGGTGCGTGTGTGTGTAGCTGCAGGAGCAGTCGGTATGCTGACGCTAAACTGAGGCTGAGCTACCCTCTGCACCATCTCAGGCGTTAGCACGCTACTGACTGTTAGCTTCAAAGAGCCTAATTATTGATGAAAGTCCTCTTTTAAAATAGATCGGGGGGGTGGGGGGGGGGGGGCTATTGGAATCATTTTGGCCGTTACTGTTGCGCTTTGAACTGAAGTGAAGCGTTCGGGCCCCGACCTTCACCAGCTGGGCGACCTTGGGTTTATTTGGGCCCCGAGCTGAAATAACGGAAACATTCAGATCACCAGAAGTGAAAGTTCCGTTTTGTATTATTCTCCTGCAGAATGAAAACAAAAACAAAGTTTTAAAATGTTAAAGGACAACCGGACGCAAACATGATGGGATGCGAGCTAATGCTTTTAATTTGTAGGCGACACCGACTCTCTTCCTGTTTGGGATCTGGCCACCCATCGAGCACCGATGAGGACTTTAGGCCGTCGTGGTCAGAGTGTAGGAGGAGTCAGAGCCACGGTCTGAGTGTGGGAGGAGTCGTGTGTGTGTGTGTGTGTGTGTGTGTGTGTCTGTGTCTGTGTGTGTGTTTACGTGCACGCGCCGTGACCACTTCATTAACTCATGAGTAAGGAGCGAGGGAATAGAAGCCGGAACGTCTTGGAGGATCTGCTCCGTGTGGGAAGCGGTTCATCATCATCTTCATCTTCATCTTCATCTTGTCACAAACTCAAAGTGCATGAAGAAAAATGAGTCACATGACATGTCTTCTTCCTGTCTTTCTCCCTCCCCTTCCTCCTCCCATCCAGTCCGGGGGTCGTCGGTCCAATTACTCCGGTTCCGTCCGCCGGCAGCAGCAGCAGCAGCAGCAGCAGCAGAACAGCGCTAACTCCATGATGCAGCCCCAGCACGGAGGACACGGCCAGCAGGACCCCCTGTCCTCCCACTGCGTCTCACCCATGTCCCAGGGAGGACCAGGCGCTGGGGTGAGCGGCCAGACTGTCACCGACCCCCACCAGGTAGGAGCAGATCAGTCAGCCATTATTACGCATTGAAGGGTTAAAGATCTGATCTGGAACAAGGCTAGCGTCGTCCTGTTCAAAGCGGCTGCAAACGGCCTGTCACTGTATGCTGCCGCCTACTGGCGCCACCGTGCAACTGCAGCAACGCTGTATTGCTGCCACCGTGTAACTGCAGCTACACTGTATTGCTGCCGCCTACTGGCGCCACCGTGCAACTGCAGCGACACTTTATTGCTGCCGCCTACTGGCGCCACCGTGCAACTGCAGCGACACTGTATTGCTGCCACTGTGTAACTGCAGCTACCATGTATTGCTGCCACCTACTGGCGGCGCCGTGTAACTGCAGCGACGCGGTATTGCTGCCACCTACTGGCGCCACTGTGTAACTGCAGCTACGCTGTATTGCTGCCACCTACTGGCGGCACCGTGTAACTGCAGCGACACTGTATTGCTGCCACCTACTGGCGCCACTGTGTAACTGCAGCTACGCTGTATTGCTGCCACCTACTGGCGGCACCGTGTAACTGCAGCGACACTGTATTGCTGCCACCGTGTAACTGCAGCTACGCTGTATTGCTGCCACCTACTGGCGCCACCGTGCAACTGCAGCGACGCTGTATTGCTGCCACCTACTGGCGGCACCGTGTAACTGCAGCGACGCTGTATTGCTGCCACCTACTGGTGCCACCGTGCAACTGCAGCGACGCTGTATTGCTGCCATCTACTGGCGGCACCGTGTAACTGCAGCGACGCTGTATTGCTGCCACCTACTGGCGGCACCGTGTAACTGCAGCGGCGCGTCTGTCCTCTTGCACCCTGTGAGGCGCTCGTGTTGACCTTCTCTCTGACCACACAGGGCCGTTCCAGCTCGGCGTCTTCCCAGAGCAACCAGCAGAGCATGAGGAGCTCCTCCTCCAACAAACACGTCTCCTCCTCCAGCGCCACCCCGACCGCCTCCTACTCCCTGCTCCAGCCCCTGGTGCCTGAGGTAAAGGAGATGAACTCGGGGTACACTAGGCTGAGCGCCCACCCCATGGTAGGAGAGAGCCGCCGAACGCCTGCTGTCTGCTGGCTAACTCCTTCTCCCTGTGTGGCTACTAACATGAGGGGGGGGGGGGACTGAGGAGGTGTCCGCCAGGAGTCTCTGCTCACAGGACGATGCGTGCTGCTGTTGTGGGAGACGACCGGTGGACACGGTCCCAGCTGTCTCCTGTGGGTTTTAGTCTGCTGCTTTCATTGATGCCACTGATTTGCATTAAAGGAAACAGATTCATGGGGGGGGGGGCTAAAACAAGGTCTACTAACGGCAACCAAAAACCCGTTCAGACCAGATGTCCTCATCCCCGGGTGATCCCATCACAGGTGGACGGCTACAAAGCCATCGTTGAAACGCGTGTCTAGAGACGACCCCGCGGTGGCGCTGGGGTCTCCTCCCATTGTAGTCCCACAGGCGTCCGTCACAGGGTCCAGCTGGTCTTTAGTGGGTCCAGCTGGTCTTTAGTGGGTCCAGCTGGTCTTCAGTGGGTCCAGCTGGTCTTCAGTGGGTCCAGCTGGTCTTCAGTGGGTCCGGCTGGTCTTCAGTGGGTCCAGCTGGTCTTTAGTGGGTCCAGCTGGTCCTTAGTGGGTCCAGCTGGTCTTTAGTGGGTCCAGCTGGTCTTTAGTGGGTCCATCTGGTCTTTAGTGGGTCCAGCTGGTCTTCAGTGGGTCCAGCTGGTCCTTAGTGGGTCCAGCTGGTCTTCAGTGGGTCCAGCTGGTCCTTAGTGGGTCCAGCTGGTCTTCAGTGGGTCCAGCTGGTCTTCAGTGGGTCCAGCTGGTCTTCAGTGGGTCCAGCTAGTCTTTAGTGGGTCCAGCTGGTCCTTAGTGGGTCCAGCTGGTCTTCAGTGGGTCCAGCTGGTCTTCAGTGGGTCCAGCTGGTCCTTAGTGGGTCCAGCTGGTCTTCAGTGGGTCCAGCTGGTCTTCAGTGGGTCCAGCTGGTCTTTAGTGGGTCCAGCTGGTCCTTAGTGGGTCCAGCTGGTCTTCAGTGGGTCCAGCTGGTCTTCAGTGGGTCCAGCTGGTCCTTAGTGGGTCCAGCTGGTCTTCAGTGGGTCCAGCTGATCTTCTGTGGGTTCAGCTGGTCTTCAGTGTTATTGAGAGTCTGAGGAACGTCAGCAACACGGATCTATCAGACATGTCAGAGTGTGTGCGTGCACGTGCGTGTCTGCAGTGTCATTTCCCACCTCTTTTCTTCATGCATCTGACAGATACCTTATTGCCCCCCCCCCCCCCCCCCCCTCCAGTCTTTCACCTGTTCTTTCTGTCGCCCCGCAGCCGAAGCACCAGGACGCGTTCTCCCTGGCCCCCCAGCGGCCCCTCACCACCATCAACCCCATCATCAGCCACTCCCTCCATCCGAACGGTGCGCCGACGCTCAAGCCCCCCCCCGTACCCCGTAGCATCCAGGCCATGCCCTGGGAGCAGCGCTCCCTGTACAATCAATGAGGACAGCCCCGCCCCCTCGCTGTCCAGCAGCCCTGCCCCGCACACCCTTGGCCACCTCCCCTTTCGGACCCAGCATCAGGAGGGGGGGGGGGGGGGGGGGTTTGGACGTCCTCCTTCCTCTGGAGCGTGGTTGGGGGAGGGGGGGGGGCACATTGAGAACTCGTGCGATTGATTACTGAGTAGTTAGGTTTGAAATGTGTTGCCTTGAGCCTCATCGATGCCATGTACTGGATATAAGTTAAGATGTCTGGCCCCGCCCCCGGCCCCGCCCCCGCTCTGGTGAATAGTGCCCCCACCACGACCTCCCCTACACGGTAAAGGAACCTCCAAACCCTGACAGACGCCAAACCCAACGTGACCAAACGCCCCCCCCCCCCCGGTTGTGTGAAACGTGTGCCCCCCCCGTGCCCCCCCCCCCCTTCTGTCCGAGGCGGAGACGGAAGTGGAATCGTGACCTTGAGTTTTCCTGCACACGCCCCATCCCAGTGATAGTCGTACGTTGTTGTAGGAGGAGTCTCCTGTGCGAGGACCGCCTCCGCTCTGCACAGTGGGTGCCCCCCCCCCCCCCCCCCTGCCAGAACCGTTACTTGAACCCCTTTCTGAACCGGCACCTGACGATAACAGTAAAGTCTCCTTTGGTTCGGGTCCAAACTGTTTGTTCCTTTCACTTTAAAGCACTTTAAGACAAGTGCTGTGTAATTCTGCCCCCCCCCCTCCGTCGATCCGTAGATGTAGCATTGCCTTACATCACCCCCCCCCCCCTCGACACCTCTCACACCATCACCAGTGACTTGGCAGCAGTACTGGGCCCGGTTTGAGCCCATAACACGGGGACCCCCCCCCCCACACACACAAACGCCTCCTGGAGAAAGCGTCTCGGCTAGCATGCTAACGCCGTTCTCCTGCTAGCCCTGGTTCTACTGACAAGTTGTTTCTGTTTTTATCTTCTCCTTGTTTCTTTCTCTCTTCTTGTAAAGTGTCTTTGAGTATTTAGAAAAGTGCTATACAAATAAAATGTTTTATTATTATCGCCATCATCGCTGCGTTTTGTGTAGATCGGTGTTTCCCAACCAGCGTGAGAGATCGTCGGGTGTCTGCGCTGTAAAAGTGTGTCCGCCGCCCGGAGATCGCTCTTCAGTCTCCGGCGTTGTCGTGCGTTCTCCTTGCACTACAAAATAAGAGCGCACACTTCAAAATAAACGTCACGCAACTGCGCTGCATTTACAGTGTGGCAGATAAAAAAAAAAAACGCATTTATTAAAAAACAAAACTAATATTTCCCCAAAACCAGTTCTTCATGCTTTGGCTTTTGCCTACGATACGCTTTGAGTGCTTCGGTTCCCCTTTGGGGAGGGTCATCCTCGCCTCAGAGGCAGTTTGGGATCACAGCAAGACGAGCGAGTGACAGTGAGGGAGACGATCTTGAGAAGAGAAAATGCAAATGCCGAACAGGACCCTGGACAAAATCCAGACCCGGATGAAGGCCCGAGTATGAGTGGTCGACAAAAGGAACTAGAAAGACAATCAGAGATTGCAGACCCCGCCTCCAATAGACTATTGGATTTTGTGAGACAGTAAACAGGGCTTCCGGATCAGAGGGGCCAAACCTGCTCTAGCTTGCTGCTCCGGAACGTACTACAAGACTCCTTCTGGACTCTTTTTCCCATCATGCCGTTCGTGTCCCTCCCTCTTAAAGTGGCAGTTTACAGCACAGGCACAATTCCAGATGTAAAAATAATTCTAGAATCTGGATCCAGATCCGGATCAACGCCATTCTCGGGGATGACCGAGCCACGGACAGAACCTTGCTTGTGTAAAAATTTGAAGTCGATTGGGTTACTAGTTTTTGAGTTATGCGCTCGGACAGACAAGCATACAAACAAGCAAAGAAACAAACAAACAAACATACAAACGCACCCAATTGCAATACCCTCGCCTCTTCGGCGAGGGTAAAAAGAGAAGACGGTGAGCTCGAGGCAATACAGCGAAAGCTCTTTCATTTGGATTCACTTTCACCGGGGATGCAACGGCACCGACTCCGCTGGGCTTGGTGTGTGGTGAGAAGCTATCGAACAACTCCACGGTGCCAGGCAAGCTGAAACGCCGTCTCCAAACGGAACACCCTTCCGTTCAGAACAAGCCGATTTTGTACGCTTACGTACAAACAATGAGAAACGGAACTGTTTTTAGAAGAGCCCTCAAAGCTAGCCACCTTGTTGCTGAACTTGTAGCTAAATCAAAAAGGTCCCACACTGTGGCAGAAACATTAATACTGCCAGCTTGTAAAGGTCAACGAGATGCTCCGCCCTGATGCGGCCATCTTGAGATGTTTCCTCTCACCGAGGAACTGCACGATGGCAACACTGCTGCAATGTGCGAGGTGATTTGCACACGTTTGAAAACTCTTGAGGAGAAGTTGTCATTTTATTTCTATTCAGCCTCCAGAGAATGCCTTTCCTGGGTTCGGGACCCACACAGCTCAGCATCCGGTGCTGGAAAGTACCTGACTTTAAAGGAGAAGAGGAACTCACTGAACTGAAACAAGATGGTGGCTTAAAGCTAAACTTTGCTGATCTTCCTTTGGACAGTTTCTGGTTATCTGTTGCCAAAAAGTTCCCCATTCGAGCCAACAAAGCTATTCTGACATTGCTCCCGTTTTCAACCACA
This sequence comes from Brachionichthys hirsutus, assembly GCF_040956055.1. Taxonomy (NCBI): domain Eukaryota; kingdom Metazoa; phylum Chordata; class Actinopteri; order Lophiiformes; family Brachionichthyidae; genus Brachionichthys; species Brachionichthys hirsutus. The sequence goes on from NC_090912.1 coordinate 10,459,767, forward strand.
TATCTGTGAGCTGAGCTTCTCAAGCTCGACGGCGATAAAAACTAAAAACAGAGAGCGACTGAGAGATGTTGAGGAAGAGCTTCGTGTGTGTCTTTCTACCATTACTGCCAGGATATCCATTTTGTGTTCGTCAAAACAGCCCCAGGTTTCCCACTAAGTATAAATACATTAAAAACGGTATTATTAACTATATGTATTATAATACCTAAAGGTCATCGAATATAATATGTACTGTGTTGGAGTGTCATTTTGGGTCATTTTGGTTGGTGGTGTGCCGCAGGATTTTGTAAATGTACTCAAAAAAGGTTGGGAAACACTGATGTAGAAGGTGAGTTGGAGGATTAAACTGGGTGTGACCTGTAAAGTGGCCGCCAGGGGGCGCCAGCAGCCGAAGGGGCAGGTCTGGATGTGGAACCTCCAATGAGGCCGCCAGGAGAACCTTTCAAATAGTCCTCAGGTAAAGGTTGGTGCGCGTGAAGCCACGCAGAATGGGGCGTGGCTTCAGGCTCGGACCGATGTATTGATCATCCAAATTGATTCGTATATACTTCCTCCAGCCGACAGACCGACTTCTGTCCCGAAACCCTCCCCGGGTCGCGTCATCAATGAAGAGAACGTTGATAAAGTTTAAACATTTATATAAACAACAATTCAGTTAAAGGTTGGTGATGAGAACCAGCGCTGAGGTTCCGCCATGTTCCTCGTGGGGGCGACCCCGGGTCCGAACAGAGGAACGACCTCTTCATCCGTGTGCGTGCGTGTGCGTGCGTGTGTGTGTGTGTGTGCGTGTGCGTGTGCGTGTGCGCCTTCCCTTCTCCCCAACACGCGTTCGTTGCTGCGCCTTTATCGTTTCTATAAAGTACTGAATAAATATTCTGTGCAGGGTGAGCCGCCGATGACGTAATCAGAGTTTCATGATGACGTCAGCGCTGAATGAGAAATACTAACTAATAGCGGAGACAAAATCAGCAGCTGCGAAGTTTCGTTCATTTCTCCGCAGAGTCAGTTTGTTCTGGGTGTATTGATTAGACATCCAATAATGCGGGTCCGCCGGAAGCGAAGGATAAACAACAACAACAACAACAACAACAACACGCGGGTTCGGATTAAACTTCAAGAACGAGGTTCAAAGATTTAAGTTCTTTAATGCATTAAATAAAAACATTTTAAGGGACTTTGCTTTGATTTGTCTTATTTTAAATGAATCCGAGTCTTCCTGCCGTTTATTAAGGAGCCCACTAATAAACGACGTGACGTCATCAGGTGTCGGCAATTTAACCGGACACTTTCAGAACATTTGATCCAATGGCGTGCACGTAGCGGGGACGCGCATTACAAGCCAACCGAGAAGCGGAGCCGCGCGCGTTGATCGGCCGATAGAAGCCTTTGAAGTATTCCTGCGCGCGGGCACGCGGTGCACCTCGGCGTGTATTCATGTCTTCTCCCGGGTGGAGGCAGAGTTCGATCGATATCGCTGCTGATTATTGATAGGAAATCGTTCCCCGTTTCGATGGCCAGGCTCGGTTTTGGTGTTTGGTGGCCTCTGGATCCAGCTCTGTGGCTGGAAACAGCCGGTTTAACGCGCGTGCACGCCCCGGGCAGCCCGTTATAATTGATTTATAACGGCTGATAATGCACGTACTTAGTGAGTTCATTAGTAACGGCTGCGTCATTGATCAGGAACGACGGGAACGCTGGTTTTTTGACAAAAAAAGGAAAACTTGTTCTTCCCGATGTCCCACAAATCAAAACAGTTTTAAATACAATGAAAAAAAAAATGTGTGAATTAAATTAGTCCCTGATTTTGGTCATATTCTATTGGATAAGGTAACGTAGAGAATAACAAAGAGATTAACAATGGCCGTTTAACTGAATTTAATTTCTGCAATAAGAAAGTAAAATAAATCAATTAATCAATAAAAATAATTTTCATCTGAATTTCTTCAAACTAAAGTCCGGCCCGTTTTTTGGCCCGATAATAAAACTATTGTTGCGTTCGCTGAAGGCCCCGGCCTGCCCGCCCACCTGTAGTGGAGCACATCGGCCGCCAGGTGGCGGTGGCGGCCCGGCCGCGGTCCAACCGCAACCAGTGCGGTATATAATCATTAAATACATTAAAAGATGGTTGAAGAAAAACTTTAAACGTAAACGAGCTCATATAATATATTTAGAAGCAGCAATTAAAACTTTGTGAAATAAGAATTTTGACTTCTGACAAATGAATTTGTCAAGTTTTAGTGCATCGATCTTTCCTTTGACGTTTTCTTCTGTCTGTCTTTTATGCATATAAATAGAAACTAAATGGTTAAAGGCGCTTCCGGTCCGTCTCTCACAACACGCCGTGTCTAGCACAGGGGTGTCAAACTCATGTTCTCCAAGGGCCACATTAGCATTATGTTTGCCCTCCAAAGGCCAAATGTAAACCATTACGGTAAAAAATGTAACTAAATGTAATGTAATCTAATGTAAAATAAATGTAACTATTCCTTAACATGCTGTTAAATAACTATTTATTTTTTATTTAACTCTTTAGCCGCCACAGTAATTACAATAAAATATTCAGTTTTGATATCACTTTTTTAAAAGGTTGTAACTTAATAATTGTTAGAGATAAAGCCAAACTGTAAATGAGAAAAATCACAAGTATGAACCAAAGTTTGTGATGAGAATAAATTAACACATCTAATAATGTGGAAAAGTTCCATTCAAATGCAATCATCACGCAGGAACAAAGATAATCGATACAAAATCAAAGCAAAACCAAAAAGCCACCACCTTGTCTTGTCATGGACATGCAGAAACCAAAAAAACCAACCGAAGTGGGAAAGATAAAGAACATTCCCCGAGTCAATGCCACGGAAAAGACGCTTTATTGACCAAAACCGGGTCTAAAGTTAAACAGATTGAATTAATAGGACGGATGTAATTTTTTTGCAGCAGAGGACTGAGCTCTGAGCCAGAAGACAGAAATGAAAGCATCCATGCATGGATCAGCTGATGCTGACCAGAACCTCCAGAAACCTCCAGAACCTCCAGAACCTCCAGAACCTCCAGGGACTCTGAAGAGGATCCACGCTGGAACACAAAGCTGTAAAAGCTGCGCTGACAAACGTCTGGACATCGATCCTGGAGCAGTTTGTTGTCAGAGGCAGAATAATCTGAGTCTTTGAGTCTTTGAGGGATTGAATCAGAGTAAACTCGCGTGTGTGTGCGCGTGTGTGTGCTCATTGTAATAAAGTGCCATGTTGCCAATGGCAACAGCGAACCTGACTGATGTGTTTTAGTAGTTATCAGACAACAATGGAGCTCTGAAGCAGCAGAGGAAGACGATGTGACCCCATGCTGAGGTACTGATGAAGATGCCAGAGAGACGTCCTCCTGAGCCCCCCCTCAGCCCCCCCCCTCTGCTTCCAGGTGTGTTCCTGGCCTGCCGCTTTACCGTTGGATTATTCAATTCAAAGCTGACGTTCAATATTGATGCTCTTTTTACAAAGTAGTAAGACAAGAAGGTTACAGAAAGACGTCTTCGTCCGACTTCCACAGCAACCGTCGCTGTGATCTAAGCAGAGGACATCAAAGGATGTGGACAGACGTTACTAAAGCTGTCTGTCCACATCCTTTGCTATTTAAACTAAGGAATCGTATCCATGCTTTCCCCCGGGAGCCTCATATCAGCGTTTTCCTGTCTTCCCTTGTCTCTTGATACCATTATGATCTATAAACGTTTATTACCGGGTTATTATTTCACACATTTAAAGACTATTTAAATAATAAAACAACACCCAGACGCTGCAACACCGTTTCAGTGAATACTGCTTGTTCAGCATTCTTTCAATAAAGTTGTTCTTTGTATTTTGCTGCCTCCTTTGATGCGTTTGAATATTAAAGACATGGCGGCATATTGTAGTTCACGTAGGGAGCAGGAATAAATACGGGCTCATTATTACAGCAGGGTTTAATGAGTATAAGGCCTGGATCCACACAAGCAGCCGTCCAATCAGAGGCGAGCTGAATCAGAAATAAGCCTCCATTCATAGCAACGCGAGAGAAAATGGAAATAAAGTCGTGTTTAACAGAGGAAGGAACGCACGGGGGAAGCCACAGGTTTTAAGGGGGCGGGGACAAGGAGGAGTAAAGAGGAGGAGGGGGAGGTGCTGTTGTTGGGGGGCGGGGACAAGGAGGAGTAAAGAGGAGGAGGGGGAGGTGCTGTTGTTGGGGGGTGGGGACAAGGAGTAGTAAAAACGAGGAGGGGGAGGTGCTGTTGTTGGGGGGTGGGGACAAGGAGGAGTAAAGAGGAGGTGGGGGAGGTGCTATTGTTGGGGGGAGGGGATAAGGAGTAGTAAAGAGGAGGGGGGGGTGCTGTTGTTGGGGGGAGGGGATAAGGAGTAGTAAAGAGGAGGAGGAGGAGGTGCTGAGGGAGGAAGAAACCTTTCATGAGGTTCCCTGTTGGGATTCCTGAGAAATCAATCTGAGGTCTGAAACAAAACCACCTTGAGAACAGTCCAGGACAGAACGGTTCCACAGACCTCGCCAGGACCGAGGAGGCCGAACCAAGGAATGACCCTGAAGCACAGTGCTGACCGCTGCGCCAGGTTCACCCGGACTCTGCTGTAGCTGTGGGCGAATGAGGTGGTGCATCCATGCTACGTAACCCCCCCCACACGCACACACGCGCACACACGTGATGGGCCCCGTCCACCTACTGGTTACCAGTTTCAGGCTGGTTCCATTTTGTGTACAGGAGCCATTTTCTAGCCGTGTGGGCGCACGCAGCGCCACGCAGCGCCACGCAGCCCCCACGCTGCTCCACCGTGGGAGCTGCGTGGCGCTGCGTGGCGCTGCGTGGCACAGGATCCCAACTTGTTAACATTTCTGCCTGAACAGGAGGCCCGGAGATAGACGGCCCCCGGACACCCAGCGCGCCACGGGCGTGCGTGCGTGCTTGCGTGGGAGAGGCGGGCCTGCGTCACACACTGCCTCCATTTTGAGAAGCCTCTCCACGCAGAGGGGCGTGGAGTGCGTGCACGGCGCCGTTGGCAGTTGCGCGTCACTTGTAATCGAAGGGATGCGCATGACGTGGACCCACGTGAGCACGCGTGGCGTGAGGCCGACGCTGCGTCTTGGTGGAAGCCACGACCTTCCCGACGCGCCGCGCGCAGGGGCGGCCGCCACCGCTGAGCCACGGAGTCGGTCACCGGGCGTGGGAAGACGGTCAGGCAGCAGCGGCCCCTGGGGCCAAACGGGGGCCCCGGAGCCCCAGCGCGCCTGCAAGCGGCCCCAGGACCCATTTAGCGTCGTGACGCACGGCGTTCATTCAAGGGGGGGCGTAAAGTTCAGGCTGAAAACTTCGGCCCCCGGTGAGGTCCGGTCCAGCCTCACCGAGCAGAAGCGCGCAATGCGCGTGCGCGTGGCCGCTCCGTGTTTCATAAAAGCCCTGACACAGCACACAAACTGCACCACGCACGCACAAGTGTGCACGAATGTGCACGAGTCCAGTCCAGAAGGCACCAACAGAGCTCTCGGCTCGTGCGCCCACTCCTTGGCGAATACCCCTCCTTTTCTATGAAATACTCCAAATAGACCACGTGGTTTCCTCTTTGCAAAAAAAGAAAAGAAAAGGAACCCGTGAATCGGCGTCGCTGGAGGGGCGGGGTCACCCCCAGCCGGTAACGAACGGATCTGAAAGAGGGAAGGGTCGCAAAGCAGAGAGAAAGGAAACGCTTCCCGGTCGGATCCCGCCATCGCTCGTCCCAGCCCTCCACCCGAACCCGGACCCGGACCCGGCCCCGAACCCGAACCCGAACCCGTCCAGTCGGTGCCACAGAGGCTGCGGCTGCCGCTCCACTCCGCCCGGCCCGGCTGCACCTTACCGGAGACGCTTCGGCTCCTGCTCGCACCCGAGCCTCCGTGCGCTTTTTTTTTGGGGTTCTTTCTTCTCAGCAGAATTCAGAATTGTTGCGCCGCAATAAAAACTTTCTTCTTTTTTTTTTTTTTCTTCCGTTCCTTTATTTCGTGCGTTTTTCGGGCTTTTTTTTTTTTTTGTCTTGTTTGGACTTGGACAGCCCCGCGCCGCCATGCACAAGCTGTACATCGGGAACCTGGGGGACAGCGTGACGGCCGAGGACCTGGGGAAGACCTTCGACGAGCACAAGATCCCCTACTCGGGACAGTTCCTCATGAAGACCGGCTACGCGTTCGTGGACTGTCCGGACGACCAGTGCGCCATGAAGGCGATCGAGATGTTCTCCGGTGAGTGGAGTTCCGCCGCGCGTCCATTCATTCCGCGGGGAAGCCGGTGGAGATCCACGGCCCGCGCGCACATGCACACACACACTCACACGCACACACGCGCGCGACTTCCACTGATGGTACAACATGAACGCGGCGGATGGAACTCGTCCGATGATTTTACTGATGTAAGATCAATGGCGGCGTCTTCTGCGCCGTGCGTCCTGGGGGCGCGCAACTTTTGCTGGGGGAGGGACGCACACTTTAGACCCAAAGCTCGGGCTGACGGCGGACGGGAAGCGCACACCAGAACTTTTTGCTCGCATGAAGTCCGTGCGCGTTTCGGGCTAACGGGCCTGCGTGCGTGTTGCCGCGTTGCGCGCTGTACATTGCGCAGCCTACACTCATATCGCAGGCTGGTTCCCCTCCCCTTTAAGCCCACAGTCCACTACGAGACGTGAACACATCTAATCCCGTGGACCGACCGAACCAGGCCCGAGAGAGACGCCGAGCGGCCGCGCGCGCGCGCGCCGTGCCGTCTGATCGTGGATCCATTCTCACCGTTTGCTCAATACACGAAGAGGCGAGGTCCGCCATGCCTGTCAGACCTCCCCCCCCCCCCCCCCCCCCCGCCTCTGAACAAACCCAACATTAAAAAGGCCCCACGCGTAAAACCCACACGGTCGCCGTGGGGACAGGAGCGCGCCAGGGGACACATCAAGGGACGGACGTGCACGTCGCCTGCCTGCAAACGTCGTGGACACTGAGCTCGTCCTCATTTCATGGGCTTGTAGTCCACGGCCTCGTGGGTGACCCCAGCCGTGCCCCCCCCCGCGGAGTCACGTCCAGCCCCCCCCCCCCCCCCATGTGTTGAATCTTGTTGTCTGTTTCAGGTAAGGTGGAGCTGAATGGGAAATGCATCGAGGTGGATTACTCCGTCTCCAAGAAGCAAAGGTAACGACTAACGCCCCCCCCCCCCCCCCCCACCCCCCACAATAATTCCCCTGCATGGAGTGGATCTCAGAACCGAGCTCACGTGGCTTGTGTTGACTGTTTGGGCTCTGGACCTGGGGGGCAGGTGACAGGGTTCACGGAGCTGGGGGGGGGGGGGGGGGGCATCCTGTCCTGTAATACGAACCTGTCGTGTTTATACTGCAACTCTTGAAACGCTTTTCTGGACTTTATAATTCAGTAATCTCTCGTTCTAATTGAAACGGGTGTAATCTGAAGCAGGTGTGTGTGTGTGTGTAGGTGTGTGTGTGTGTGTGTGTGTGCGTGTAGGTGTGTGTGTGTGTGTGTGTGTGTGTGTGTGTGAACATGTTGGGATCAGATCCATCCTGGGCTTGTGACTCCAGGTTACTCTGCTGATTATGATGATTATTATTTATTGATGTGATTCTCTGAACGTATTTTTCTCTCATTTATTTCCACCCTGATCCGGACCTTTTGAGATTTGAGGATAATTCTGTTTGATCTTTTATACCTTGCTTTTATTCCTGTAGTCAGCTGTTAGAGTTTAAGGGGGGGGGGGGGTTAATATGTGCTCATTGAACAGAGATTTCTTGTGATTCTGCTTCTAAAGCATTTCAATATAAAAGTATTGCGCTTTGTCTCAGAGTCCAGTTTATGCTGTCCCGAGGACAAACTGGGTCCAGCGTTGATCAGCTGCTCTGTGCTGGGAGACGCTGGGAGACTTAAACCTTTAATGCTGCTCTGGATCGTCTTTTATTCCTGTAACCTTTGACACGGATACGAGGGGGGGCGTAGGTCTCCGTGGTCCGCCGTTTGGACCGTGTGTCTCTCTCTCTCTCCTGCTCAAAACGAGCGTCAGACCGGTTGGCTTTAAATAAATAAATCATAACGCGCGGTAGAATCAGGTTTTGACGTGCGTCATTACAGCGTTACGACACGGCGTGGCCCTCCTGCCGCTAAATATCGCCCGACGGCGAGGCCAAAGCTCGGAGGTCGTGTTTTACGTGGAGGGACGGGCCCCTCGGTCCAACATGGCAGCGCCTGGGATCGCTGCTGCGCTCCCAGCGGCTCTGTAAATTATTCTGTGTGTGCGCACAGATTAGTCTGTGATAACCTTGAAGACGAGCTGTAAGAAGGGGGGGGGGGGGGGGCATTGTGGGTGATCTGAGGCCCTCGGGGGGGCCCCCGCAGCTCCACGCAGACAGGAGCCGGCCCACGTCAAGCACGCAGGGCAAAATGGCGAAGCTCTGGTGGGGGCGGCGGGGGCTGCTCAGGCTGCTGCTTCCTTTCGCCGCGTGTCGGCCCCAGTCGGGGGCTCCTGAGTGCCCGGACCCCCCCCTCCCCCTCCCCCGCTTCACACGTTCGCTCCAGTTCCTGTGATTGTGTGTGGATTCAGCGAGGTGATGCGTAAACCGGGTTTTGGGAACGTCGTCCACGCCGAGCATGAAACGTGTCCGGCGTGTCCCGCTGTCGTCACGCGGATCCACGCCACGCCTTATTTCACCAAACACACGTGTTTTTGTTTTTAAAAGACAAAAAAGAAATCATGTAAATAACTGGATTTAAATCGACTTGTTATTAACGTACCTGAATTGTTATTACGGCAACTGTCTTATTATTACCCTAGCCGACTTGTTATTAACCTAACTGACTTATTATTACCCTGACCGACTTGTTATTAACCTAGACGATTTGTTATTACCCTAGCTGACTTGTTATTAACCTAGACGATTTGTTATTACCCTAGCTGACTTGTTATTAACCTAGACGATTTGTTATTACCCTAGCCGACTTGTTATTAACCTAACCGACTTATTATTACCCTTACCGACTTGTTATTAACCTAGCCGATTTGTTATTACCCTGACTGACTTGTTATTACCCTGACTGACTTGTTGTTAACCTAACTGACTTGTTGTTACCTTGACCGACTTGTTATTAAGCTAACTGAGTTGTTGTTAACCTAACTGACTTGTTGTTAACCTAACCCTCACTGACTTGTTGTTAACCTAACCCTAACTGACTTATTCCTGGATGCTGGTTTCCACCACCAGGACGGCTCCGCCTTGTTCTTTATTTCACTAAGTCTGTTCATTCTTTGTATTTTTAAAGGACAGTATTTTAGTAATATCTGTGTTTTAGGGCCGATAATGTTTTCCCAACGTGAAACCTCAGCGTTGTTGCGTATCTGTGTGGGAGGGGCAGTCCTCGCTGTTGTGTGTGTGTTCCAGCCGAAGGAGTCTAGGGCTGCGGGGGGAGGTGTGGGAGTCGGGGGGGAGTCGGCCTCCTTTCTCTAGCGAGTAGGAAACCCACAACGCTGCTCTCGTGAACAATGGAGAGGAGGGGGCTTCTGGATTTCATACAAACGTGTCATCTGCAAAAGCACAACGACACAGCTCCAAAAACAGGGTCCCGGATTGTACTGTAAGAGAAAAACTAAAATCCTACATTCTAGTAAACTAAAGCGTTAAAGCGTTCACGCCGGGGTCCCATCATGCTTTGCTGCCGCTCCAGCAAGAGGGCAGGAATTCTTCCCGGTGTTGCTCATCGTGAGGTTTGACCTGCGATGTCAGACATTTATTCTGTAGAATAACACGCAGATTTGTGGACGAGGTCCTCCTGGCAGTAAATATGGCGCCGGTCTCGAGGATCTCGTTATCGGATGCCGACTTGTGTGAAGACTCACGACTCAAGTTGGGCGTCCATCGCTGGCGCTCTCCATGCAAGCCGTGGTCTACAGTTTACTTTTTGTTGTTGTTGATTAAACAATAGGCGAACAGTTCAACCCAAGACACACTTAAGACCCGCCCCCTCATTTGAATACACTTTTTGCTGCATTTTTTATCTGCAGCATGAAAAAACAAGTACGCAGAGAGCTTTTATTTATTTACTGATATTTAATTCTACTTATATATTTATTTCCACATATAGTGAACATTTTTGACTTGTTTTAAATGTTTGTATTTATATTAAGAGTTTATTTATTTATTTATGTTTATAATTTTTTTCCATTGATCTTCATTTTTAAATAACCGATCTGGATCCTGGAGAAAATCACCATTCATGAAACATTTGCTCTAGAATTACAAACTACTAATGTGATCCAGATTCTCTAGTCCTGGAGTCAGATGACGAGGGCCAGCCTATCGGGGGGGGGGGGGCGGTTGGGTTTAGGCACAGTGACGTCATGGGGAAGCGGAGCACGGTGGAGGCTGGTTGATCGCTGATGCGTCATTTCATAAAGCGTGACATTACAGCCGCGTCAGCGCCGAGTCTCAAAATACTCACGCTATCTGTGAGCAGCTGGAGACGCGGAAAACAGTCGTGTCTTTAGACCATTACACCACGTTCTAAATGTAGGACTCGAGCACAAACCACGTCACGGCGTGAGAAGATAAATAAAAATAGTATTTAACCCGGCGCGCTCTAGCGGAGGCCCCGCCCACGTGAGCCATACCTTAGAATAAGATCTTTTATATTGGGGACAGCAGCGAGGCTTTACTTTGTCTCAGTGTCCATCCACAGAGACTCTAAAGAATCTTTATTATCCCGATAAGCGCTGCTGGGAACGTCCTTCCGACGGAAACACGGCGTTCACGGAACAAGCGGCGTGCGGCACGGTGTATAACTGGTCGAACCCCCGACGCTTATTCCAGCCTTCTGGTCCGGTTGCATGGCGACCACCGACGCCTGGGGCGGCGCCCGTGTGATGGAGGATGCCGTTCCCGTGTTGTACGACGCAGGGCTCTTAAGCCGGGGAGCTGCCAGGCAGCGTGTTGCTCAAGGACACTTCAGCAGAGTTTGAGCCGCAGCCGGAACGCTTCTGCTCCCCAAATCGAGCTTTCCTGCAAATGTTTTCATTTTTACCACCAAATTTCACTTCCAACCTTTTCTGCATGATGTAAAGTGTGTTGCAACTTTCAGCTTCAGCTTGTGTGTGTGTGTGTGTGTGCATGCGTGTGTGTGTGTGTGTGTGCGCGCCTCCCACACGGCGGCTCCGAGGAGAAGCAGCACGCCATGGCGGGTCTCTGTCTCCTCTCATGGAGGGGGAGGAGGAGGAGGAGGAGTCTGTGGGCGGAGGAAGCCAGGGGGGTGCGACCAATCATTCGGTTGCGGCTCGAGCGAGGAGCCAGGAAGGCGGTCGCTCGGCGACGAGATGAGAGGATCCTCCTTCCTCCCTGCTCAGGACGCATGCGTGACTCCTCCTCCACCTCCTCCTCCTTCTCCTCCTCCTCCTGGTGCTGTGCCATGTTCGCTGCACAATTACTGCACTTTTGCAGGCGAGCGGACCGATTAGAGCGGCTGCAGCAGCAACACTTGTTTCTGGACCACCTTGGACAGACAATAGGTGTGTCCACTGGCATGTCTCCAGTTAGTAGACACATTTTGTCATCTTCTACTGTCTTCTCAATTGTGAAAATGATGCCATTCAATGGCCAGGACAGCGCGGACGGCTGCGATGTCCAGCTGTGACTCCGCAGGTCCGGTCCGAACTCGACCACCAAACTGTCTCTGCTGCACGTTCGGCACGCCGAGCGCCGCTCTTCAGTCGGTGTTCCTGGTTGGGGTGTGTCCCGGCAGCCGGGAGGTAACCTCAGCCTCAAAAAAGGAGCTTTAATGAGTCTCCACCCCTGTGATGTCACTCTGATGCCATCCAGGTTTTGCCTGCACATTAATAGCACAGGTTTGTCTAACTTCTGTGTGCAGGTTTGGGAATTTACCAACGCTGCAGTGTTGCATTATGGGAGCTAGAATATACAGTGTGTCTTATATATATATATATGCCTCAAATGCAGTATGTTAACGTTGACCCTTCGGATGATCAGTGAATGCAATCCTCTCGAGAGGAGAATTCTCAACCCAACCTCGCTCCGAGGAGACTCACAGAGGCCGAATGTAGGTGAAGGGTAAGGGAGTCCTGTCTCTTTAAGAAGACCCCCTCCCCCGCTCCTCCCCATCTTTCTGATTGTTTCTTCTTTCTGGTTTAAACCATCTGTCCTCTCGCCATCTCTTTTTCTCCACCTGATTTCATTCCCTCCCTCTTCGTCCTGTTCTTTTAAATGCATTGCCCCCCCCCCCCCCCCCCACACACACACACATACAGGCGACGGTGGCACAGGTGGTTGAGAGGGTCGTCTTATGATCGAGAGGTTGGCGGTTTGATTCCCGATTTGTGTCCTTAGGCAAGGCGCTTCCCTCCCATATTGCCTGTGAATGAGCGAGTGAATGTTGAAAGTGGGTGCACGGAGATGAGAGGAACATCCCACGAATGATCCAGAGGGATATTTAACGTGTGACGTTGAACTTAGTCAAGCCTGAAAATTAAATAATCTTTCTAGAAATATTCACACATTTTATCCAAAATGAAAAATCCCAGACACAGGAGAGACATTTAGGTTTAAAATACAGTAATACCTTGACACACGAGTATAACTCGTTTAAAATAACCTGAAGGTTTTGCGCCATAAATATTAATGAATTAGTCAAATAAAATAAAAATAAGGTGTAAATACTAACTATATTTAGCACCACATTTTGTAATAACACCGCAAGAAGATTCTTGAACGCAATATGTTATAAAGTTTACCGCATTTCGTAATAAGTTGTTACATATTGCACCGGTTATTACAAAATGCAGATGTAAACTTTTTTTTATGAATAAAATGACTTCTATGCTAGAATAGAAGTGGAATAAAGTTTTTTCTATTCTATAATTATTTTTGTCTTTTTTCTGAGTTCTAATCACATAATATTTGTTTAACATATTCCAGATGTGTGTGTGCATTTAGTGACCTTTTTGTCTCTTTCAAACACACTTTGTATTATTAGAATGAACAGTTGAATACGTTTTGACTCGTTATTAAAATGAATTCTCAGTTAGGAGTCATGATCGAATGCTTAAAATCAATGTTCTAATTATTCCAATTATTATGTTTTTCTCAAATTAAGACATCAATTTTGATGCACCAAATTATTAAAATTTTTCATGAAGAATCTGCATTTTGTACTAACCGGTGGAATATGTAACAACGTATTACAAAATGCGGTGTTATTCCATATTGCTCCTTTATTACATATTGTGGTGTTATTACATTTTGCTGGGTCTCATTTTAATTGTAGTTTATCAGTGGAGGTGAAGACATGTCTAACCTGAAGTTTTGTGTCATATATATGCAGATTTATGGACGTACAAATGCAAGGGGGGGGGTGATTTATGAACGGAATCTACAGTCTCTGAGATGATCTGAACAAGAGACAAAAAGCAAAACAATGATTCAACAGACGCTTCAAATGCAGTAAAATCCAAAATCAATGAACCAACACGACTTGTGTCAACAACAAAACAGCTTAAACAGGAAATCTGTGCAAATAGCAAGAATCAAAACGGAATAATGATCCGTCCGTCTGCCGTCAAAACACTGAGAAGAAGCAGCGTCCTCCAGGACGTGTCTCTGATCCGAGTCCTGCTCAGAGACACGTCCTTCAGCGTCCTCCAGGACGTCCTGCTCATCTGGAGGACGCTGCTCCTTCTCTGTGTACCTGGTTTGCATGTTACCTGAAAGCATGCGAGGTTCTACAGGGCGGTGGCGGGCGCCCTGTAGAACCGTGCTCCTCCTCCTCCTCCTCCTCCTCCTCCTGCTCCGAGCAGCTCAAACAGTTAAAATGGAGGCGCTGGCTGCTGGTCACATGACTGACACAGGCATGTGCTACGCCTGCGCACACCCACACCCACACTCACACACACACACACACACACGCAGTCATGTATGAACTGCAGCAGGAGGAAAGAGAGGAAGAGAGAGGGAGAGGAGCCCCCTCCCCCAGTGCTGTTATGCCTCCCCTCCTCCCACAACCTCCTCCTCTCCCAGAGGTGGGTGTGTGCAAGTCAGGGGTGTGCCATATCACATCCAAGGCATTCCCTCACGTGGTCTGGTGGTGTGTGTGTGTGAGTGTGTGTGTGTGTGTGTGTGAGTGTGAGTGTGAGTGTGTGTGTGTGTGTGTGTCGGTTGGGCCTGACAGCTTCCGGCCCGCTACTTTAGGCGTGCTTCCTGACGAGTCCTGGGTGAGATCGCCTTCAGGGATTAACCCGTATGGAAGCTTGAGGCGTGCAGCAGCATGCTAATCTAATGTAAGATTAGGTCCTGGGGGGGTGAATGCCGTGTTCAGATGGGGGGGGCGTGGCAGCCGGTCCGTTTAACGGCCTGGTTCCGTCACTATTCCGTGTCAGTGTCACGTTTTAAATGTTGGCGATGGAGAGAGGATTCCCCTGAACGGATTCTGATTCTGCTGCTGCTGTGGGTCACCTGACCCCCCCCACGATAAACCGGCCGAGTCGAGTTGCACCACGTCTTTTATATTTGACATGTTTAATTGTTTCTAAAAGGATTGTGCATTTTTCCAACCAGAACTGAGCGCTTGCTTTTCCTTCCTCGTTCTTCCTGATGCACATGGAATGTCAGGAATGTGTCCGATGCAACCGGAACGTTCACGAGCAGCACTAATCAGCATTCGGATTCACCCCCCCAGCGGAATCAAGTTCATTTCATATACAACGGGATTTCTAGCTGTTGCTCATCTTACACATATTTTACCATAGTAGGCATTGAAAACGTATTTTTAATTACTTTAGAAAAAAGGGTGAACAGTGGTATGAAAGACTAGAAATGTAGGTCTGTGTTTGCAGACAGAATCAAAGTATTAAAATATAAAACCAAATGTAAAGCAAACCTACACAAATGTAATTTATTCTACTTTCTGAGTAGAACTGATATGATGGATGAGCGGGATTTTTGTTGTTGTGTTGCTATGGCGACGGCCACGCAGCATCCCACCTGAACAGTGTGTATATAAAAACTTTATTCTCATAAACAAACGTAAATATGTCGCTGAGCGCTACAATGCTGAACAAATAAACTATGAATTACACAAAAGTGTTTAAAAACGCAACACACGCTTCACAATTTAGAGTTTTCAGAGTAGCTACCATAACATATTATGGCATTGGTTGAAGTACTTCATTTAAAACTACAGATACTACTAGTGAAATACTACTCCAATAAAAGTAAAATTTGCCAAACAAATGTACTCAAGTAAATCTAAAGAAGTATTTGTTGTAGAAAATACTTAAGTACTGAAAGTAAATCGTTCTGTGTACTTTGAATCAGAATTTTGTATCTTAAAAAAACAAAACAGATTTGTAGAAGAACTGAACTCTCGCTCTTTCACTCGACGAAAGGACACTTAATTTGGACTTTTATTTATTTTAATGAATTAAAAAGGGGATTTATTTTTGCACCTTATTCTATATTCCATTTTTGTATATTGTGCTAATGTTGCCAGTTTATTGTTATGAGGCAGTAAAACTGTTCAACGTAACGACTTTTCTCTTTTAAGTGGGTTCAACACATAATAAAGCGATTCCAGAGTGAATGACTCCGCCCGACTCTCACCTTGTTCAACAAAACGCACAATGTGGCTAAAAGACCAGTAAAAGCAGTGAAAAGTCTCGAACAATGGTAAATAACAACGCGCTATAATAGAGAAATCAAAGGCACTTATTTGTTGCTTTATAGCAGCTAAATGATAAAACAATAATAAATAAACAGCCTTATTTACCACGAACATTAATCATATCTCAATTCAAGTTTACCTGCTACATCCTGGCCCTGCATGCCCTGTTCTAACGGAGCGTCCGCTTTGTCCTCGATGTGGACAATAGTCAGGAACGCTCCAGCTAATAGACACATCCATGAGTTGCAGCGGCTCCAGCTAGTTCCTGAGCCAGACGGCAACACTTCCTGTTGACAAACCATTCATTCTTTTTGGCTGATTATGAATGGAAACAACGTGAACAGCCTTTTATTAAATGTAGTGGAGTAAAAGTAAAAAGTACTCAGCACAAAAAAATCTACTCAAGTAAAGTACAGAGCCTCAAAATAATTTGTACTTTTACTTTACAAATTTTCGTTACTTCGTTACTTCGTTACTGACCACCTCTGAATATTAGCATATCAGCATTACCTGGACCAGCTACCTGATGATTTAAAGCAGCGGCCCCCAACCTTTTTCCTGCCACGGACCGGTTTCATGGCGGGCAATTTTTTCGTGGATGGGGGGTAATTAAATTTAAAAAGAGGAATATAATCTTACTAATAAACTTTATATTATGCACTTGCAATAACTATTAAATAAATATTTAATAATTACACAATATCTACTCACCATAAATTGTGGTCCCAATAATTACTTGTCCTTCATGATCATGTTTTTTTTGTAGTATTTAAAGGACTCTTTAGCTAGCCATCAATAGTTATTTAAATAGTTGTCGTATTTAAAGGACTCTTTAGGTCCATCATTAGTTATTTAAAAACTTGTAGTATTTGAAGGACTCTTGAGGTGTCTATCATTAGTTACTATTTAAATAACTTTAGGTGTCCATCAATAGTTATTTAAATACTTGTAGTATTTAAAGGACTCTTTAGGTGTCCATCATTTGTTATTTAAATACTTGTAGTATTTAAAGGACTCTTTAGGTGTCCATCATTTGTTATTTAAATACTTTTAGTATTTAAAGGACTCTTTATGTGTCCATCATTAGTTATTTAAATAGTTGTAGTATTTGAAGGACTCTTTAGGTGTCCATCATTTGTTATTTAAATACTTGTAGTATTTGAAGGAATCTTTAGGTGTCCATCATTTGTTATTTAAATACTTGTAGTATTTGAAGGACTCTTCAGGTGTCCATCATTAGTTATTTAAATACTTGTAGTATTTAAAGGACTCTTTAGGTGTCCATCATTTGTTATTTAAATACTTGTAGTATTTGAAGGACTCTTTAGGTGTCCATCATTAGTTATTTAAATACTTGTAGTATTTAAAGGACTCTTTAACACCGGTGTCCATCATTTGTTATTTAAATACTTGTAGTATTTGAAGGACTCTTTAGGTGTCCATCATTTGTTATTTAAATACTTGTAGTATTTGAAGGACTCTTTAGGTGTCCATCATTAGTTATTTAAATACTTGTAGTATTTAAAGGATTCTTTAGGTGTCCATCATTAGTTATTTAAATACTTGTAGTATTTAAAGGACTCTTTAGGTGTCCATCATTAGTTATTTAAATACTTGTAGTATTTAAAGGACTCTTCAGGTGTCCATCATTTGTTATTTAAATACTTGTAGTATTTAAAGGACTCTTTAGGTGTCCATCATTAGTTATTTAAATACTTGTAGTATTTGAAGGACTCTTTAGGTCCATCATTTGTTATTTAAAAGCTTGTAGTATTTAAAGGACTCTTTAGGTCCATCATTTGTTATTTAAATACTTGTAGTATTTAAAGGACTCTTTAGGTGTCCATCATTAGTTATTTAAATACTTGTAGTATTTGAAGGACTCTTTAGGTGTCCATCATTAGTTATTTAAATACTTGTAGTATTTGAAGGACTCTTTAGGTCCATCATTTGTTATTTAAATACTTGTAGTATTTGAAGGACTCTTTAGGTCCATCATTAGTTATTTAAATACTTGTAGTATTTGAAGGACTCTTTAGGTCCATCATTTGTTATTTAAATACTTGTAGTATTTGAAGGACTCTTTAGGTCCATCCTCTTTTGGACCCTCCTGCTCTGGTCAGTTTATTCGGATTAAACTGCAGGACGTGTTTCTGGAGTCACGTCCACTGTGACTCATTCGGCCCTCTGCTGTTCACAGCAGCCAACGAGGCACAGGGAGGCGTGCGCGTGTGTGTGTGCGCGTGTGCGTGCGTGTGTGTGAGACGGGCCCCTTTCCTTGCTGCTTTTCTATTTGATGCCGGCGGCTCCGCCCTGTTCCTCGCCGATTCAAAACAAAGTCGAGGGTGACGTCACACTGGCTCCCGTTCAGACAAAGCAGGAACCCCCTCCCCCCCCCCTCCCCTCCCCCCATCTTGTTTTAAGGAGGCTCCTCCCTGGAACGACGCCCTCGTTTTTCACCGTCCGTGTTTCTAAGGCGTCTCTTTATGTCTATTTTGTTACATTCACATTCTTCTGATGATCAACATGGATTTGTTGGATATTGATCATAAAGAATAATGCATTTTATTCCACGTTCATGTTGTAACGCTTTATTTCAGGACTATTTGGAGGAGTTTTTATTGAAGACATAAACCAGGCCTGCTGCTACATGCAAGGTTAAATTCTCCATTTAAAATGTATTATTTACCACCTCACCAGAAATTGATCACAAAGACTTTTTATTTTTATTTTTTAAAGCCTCTTAAATTTTCAGATGATTTCTGAGAAACAATTTTTTGATTAATGAGACATGTTATGAAGAAAAATATTTTTAAATACGAAATTGCTAAATTAAATTACGACATCAACAATAGTAATACATTGTACATACATAATACAAAGTCATTTCTTTTTACTGGCTCAAGAGGAAAACAATCAAATCATGTTGAAGAAACTTTGAGGAAAATATTGAGTGATTCATTTGACCTGAATAACCCCAAATATACTTAATATTCATTTATGTTTTTGTTAAATCTGCTATTGGTGAATAATAAGTTGTTCTCAGTCTGCCTGAATAAAGGATTCTCTGCTCTGGTAATTAATCTTGTTTCAACCAACAGTCTGTGTGTGGACTAGTATTGTAGTAGACTCTGTGTGTATACTAGTAGTATATAGTTGTAGTAGACTCTGTGTACTGGTAGTAGATTGTGTGTATACTAGGTGTATAGTAGTAGACTCTGTGTGTGTACTGGTAGTAGACTCTGTGTATAGTAGTGTATAATAGTAATATACTTTGTGTGTGTAATAGTAGTATAGTAGTAGACACTGTGTGTACTGCATAAATATATATATATAAATATATTCCCTATTCCTTAAAGGTCCCATATTCTACCCTTTTTCCACAAGTTAACGCAGTTCCCAAACACTTATATGAAATATCTGTGACAGTCTTTGGTCCAAATAGCAAACAGATGCTGCAGGACAGCGTCCCTCTTTTCTGTCTCAAACAGATGCTGCAGGACGGCGTCCCTCATTTCTGTCTCAAACATGCTGCAGGACAGCGTCCCTCATTTCTGTCTCAAACAGATGCTGCAGGACAGCGTCCCTCTTTTCTGTCTCAAACAGATGCTGCAGGACGGCGTCCCTCATTTCTGTCTCAAACAGATGCTGCAGGACAGCGTCCCTCATTTCTGTCTCAAACAGATGCTGCAGGACAGCGTCCATCATTTCTGTCTCAAACAGATGCTGCAGGACAGCGTCCATCATTTCTGTCTCAAACAGATGCTGCAGGACAGCGTCCCTCATTTCTGTCTCAAACATGCTGCAGGACAGCGTCCCTCTTTTCTGTCTCAAACAGATGCTGCAGGACAGCGTCCCTCTTTTCTGTCTCAAACAGATGCTGCAGGACAGCGTCCCTCATTTCTGTCTCAAACAGCTCCGTCAGAAACGCCTCTGAAAATGAAAACCAAATAAAGTTCATTGCGTTCAGATTTCTTCCAGAAGTGTTTCAGTCGTTGATTACAGAACTACCAGGTTTATTGATCTGTTTTTGGGTTGATAATTATGGAGGACCAAAACCGCCACAATTAAAAATAAATATGAATGGGGGAAAAGACAAAAATAAAAACATTATACATAAATACATTAAAAACACTGTTAGTAAAAATCGAAAAATATAAAACAAGATTCAAAAATGTAAAATGTATGTGGAAATAAATACGAAAATAAATATAGAAATATAATTAAATAACAATAAATAAATAAAAGCTCTCTGCTCTTATATGTATTTTTTTCATGCAGTACAAATGTTATTCAAATGAGGGGGCGGTCTTTAGTGTGTCTTGGTTGAACTCAAACCCACCACAATAATAGTGTAGAAACATGGGAAAGTGAGTTTTTCATAATACGGGAACTTTAAGCACAATTAATGACAAACTCGAAACATCATGTAAATAAAAAGCTACAACCTTCCTGCTGGCGACTCATAAATAAGTTGTGTGTTCAGAGTCACGCAATGAGCCTGGTAGATCAGTGTTTTCTTCACGTCACGCCGACGAACAGGACACAAACGTGGCATGGACAGATGGGTGCCCCGGTCTGTTAACCCTTTAAAGCCCAAACCACGAAGTCCTCGTCAGAAAACGTTTAAAGTTTTAAAGGTCTTAATGGAACCATCTGAAAATGTGAACATACATTTTTATATAAGTGCTCTAATTTATTTAGCTTTTGCTAAATCCTGATTTTTTTTCATGGAAAATGCAGATGCATGTTGGCTTGTATCCATCAGCTATTTTGGGGGGAAAATATCAAACTTCTAAAGTAAAAGTTTAAAAAAGGCAGAGTGTATCAAATGGAATACGTTTGGCTATAAAGGGTTAAAGCGGGAGGAGACTCCGATGAGAGCAACCCTTCCACCGCCATGCCCCCACCCCCATGCGGAGGGCGTGCACGAGCATCGGCCAGCCCCTCCTAGCGCACTTTGTGAATGGAGGACAGGAGGAGGCTGCGCTCGGAGGGGACTGATCCGAAGCGTGGCGACATATAAAACACAAGCTGCTATCATATGAATACGGGTGTGTGTGGACATCTGTCAAATGTCCCACGCTGGACAGACAGACACGTCACTCCACGGCCATTCTCCTCCCGTGGCGTTCTCCTCTGCTGTCACGTGACTCGTTGTAGTAAATGGGCGTCGGTCACGATGACAGAGCGATGAGACGTCGCTTTAAGTGTCTTCAGATGAAAATGCTGCTGAGATTTATTCACGCCGGTGACGTCACACAGAAAGCTGAAGTCCTGACCTGTCGGTGTGTGCAGCAGGCCCGTTACCGGCCCCTTACCGGCCCGTTACCGGCCCCACTGGAGCAAAGTCTTCATCAAGTCTTCCAGGACAGACCCGACGTGACGGTAACACATAGAACCCGGTCCTCCTGTGGACACGTGGATCCCGGTCCTCCTGTGGACACGTATAACCCAGTCCTCCTGTGGACACGTCGAACCCGGTCCTCCGGTGGACACGTAGATCCCGGTCCTCCTGTGGACACGTGGATCCCGGTCCTCCTGTGGACACGTGGAACCCGGTCCTCCTGTGGACACGTGGATCCCGGTCCTCCTGTGGACACGTGGAACCAGGTCCTATCCTAATTCATACCAGCCCATGATTTTCCCGCAGTCGTAACCTAATATCGTCACAAAACGAAACGTGATGCCGTGGAAACCGAAAGAAAGGAAAAAAAAAAACGTCTGACCGTAAATAAGTTCCTCCTTCTCAAAATGGGGGTCGTCGCCTCCTGAAATGGAGGAGCAGCAGGAGCCGCAGGGGGGGCTCAGGGTGGAGAACGGGCTGGACTGTGGCCCATGCTGGTGGCCCCTCCCCCCCCCGAGGCCCCCTCCGACCTGCCCCGTGTTAAATGACTTTTTAGCCGCTTCTCATTTTCATCAACGTCCAGAAGCATTTCATATTCTCTGTAACACCATTACCTCTTTATTTCGGCTCTTTGTCATGGATCCAATGAAAGGTAGCAGTAATAAATACTACTGGAACGGAAACGAGGAGAGTAGCGAGAAATAAGCACCAAATATGAAAATGGCGTCCGCGTCTGGCCGCTCGCTGCGGGACGGGATGGAGGATTCAGTGATTGAGACTTTTAGACGTTGCTTTTGTCTTGGTGCCGTGACTCCGACTCTCCAGTGTCAGCTGCTGCTTCCTTCCTGTGTCGTCTTCCCATTACATAGCCATACCCAAAAACCAGCAGCGCTGTCGGCCCTCAGTGCAGCCCAGGCGAGCTCTGATATTCACTGAGGACATGGGGAAGACCGTCTTGTAGCCACCTAGCGGCTGTAGCGTCCATTAGGATCCAGCAGCTCTGCTGATTGGCTGCTTCTTCACAAAGCATTTGATGACAAAGGTAGGAAACGGCGGGCCCATGATTTTGGGGTTCGTATAGAAGTGGCTGGTGACCCTTGCTGAGATTTGGGCTATGAACATGTGGGATAATAGCCTAGCCCACTGTAGCCCCCCGGGGCCCCTCTGTCTGCCCTGAAGGGCTCTAACCCTTGACCTTTGACTCGGACTAGAATTAACGCCCTTCTTCCCGTCGTCCATCTCCTTCTTGAGGACCACACTCGTCATTCCCTTGGTTTCTTTTCTTCTCCTTTGTCCCTGTGGAGGCTGGAGCGGAGGTGGATTTAACCCCTTCACGGCTGGGGGAACCGCCCCATTATATGATTGATTAATTTGTCTCTTTGTTGTTCTTCTGTTCATTTATATTTCCAGACATTAAATGCTACATATATAGACTTGATGTTAGAGCGGTTCACTCTTGTTAGCTTCATGCTGTTACTATAGCATGTTGCTGAGCGGGTCGTCCAGCGATCAGTAGGACGGTGGTTCGAATCCCGGCTCTGACTGTTTCGCATGTCGAAGTGTCCTCGGGCAGGACCCTGAACCCCCCCCCCCCACACTGCTGCCAGTGGGCCTGGCAGCGCCTTGCATGGCAGCAGTCGCCCACTGCCGTGTGAATGTGTGTGTGTGTGTGTGTGCGTGTGTGAGAGGCCTAATTGTAAAGCGCTATATAAGTGCAGTCCATTTACCATTTGGTAAGGTTAACAGAGGGGGGGCCTATTTGCCCCCCCCCCCCCCCCCCCATGGAGGTGAGAGGCACAGATGGTTTAAATGACCAATGATTGAACATATAACCAAATATGGTGCATGTTGGTTTGTCGGTCTGCCCGGCCATCCATCTTTCCCCTCCCATTGCGAACCTGTTGCCATGGTTTCAGCCAGGGTAATGACGGGGTCAAACCAGTTCACATTGTTGGGCTGATGGGGGTTGGGCTTCTGTATGGGGTGGTATGTGTTCAGGGGGCTGTGAAGGTTTGGTTGGAGGGGGATGTCGTGCATGCAGAGGTGTGTGCAGGTCCGGTTTTTTGGGTGGGGGGGGTGGGGGGGGGGGGGTGGGGGGGGGTTGGACTTATCAATTCTAACTGTATTGATTGAGGATGGGGGCTGTCAGGTATTTCGGATGCACAAAAGACGATTCATTTGTGCTGGGGGCCGCTGGGGCTTTGGGTGGGCTTTAGTATGTGGGCTGTCGATGGGGGGTTGAGGGTTGAAGTTTTGACCTTTGATTCTCAGTAGGGCGTGGTGACGGACTGGTTGTCATGGTAACGAGCGGGGAAGACGGAATACTGCCCATACTCACATTTCAATGCAAGTAAAACAGGAAACACGGGATGCTGAAAGCGGGTTCCAGCAACCGCCGCCGCCGCCGCCGCTCTCTCTCTCCGCGTCCCCGTTGGATCACCGGATCGCTGCACAGTCGTCGTTGGAGCACTTTCTCTACTTCGCTGTGCAGCTGTAGGGCCGGGGCGGTGGCGCCCCCTGGCCTTGTTGGCTGTGGGTGTATTATAATAGATTTTACGTAGAAACTGACATGCTCACTGGTCAGCCCTTTCCGGTATAGAAGCCAAAGACTAGTAGGACCATCTAGAGCCGGTTCCCTCTGATGCCCCCCCCCCCCCCCCCCCAGGACAGCTAGAACTGTAGTCCAGCTGTTCTCAGATAATGATCGGATAGATCTGATGAGAGAGTAAAATGACTAAAATCCCACTTCCTGGTTCCTCCCAGCTTTGGGTTCAGACGAACAGAACCATCGGTGAATCTTATTTTGTGTTGTTGATTTTTGAGCCCCGCATGTTTTACATTTCTTTCTTATAGCAGATGTTTTGTTTTAAACTTGCTCGTGTCCTCTTCCTCTTCTGTGGATGATTTATGTACGAAGGACTTTCAACGGAAACAAGACCGCAAGGGCTTTTTTGAAATGCTCCTCTTAGACAGGATGTTTGACTTTATTTGTACTGTAATACATGCTACTGTGTGACTGTACTTGTACTCTAACATTCTATCTAATAAATATATTCATCTTCATCATGTCTGCAGGACCAGGAAGCTGCAGATCCGAAACATCCCGCCTCACCTGCAGTGGGAGGTCAGTCACGGTTTCCTCCGGGAGGTTTCTCCTCTACTAAATACTCTTGAGCTTTGTCAGGCTTGCTCTTGTTCTAGTCTTTCATGAAATAAATATACAGTTGATTACTGTATTCTTTCAATTTTACAAAGATATCTTAATCCTTTCTGGGAAGTGTGGGCTGACTGGGAGCATAGTCTTCATCAGACGGCGCTGGGTGCCGGTACCGGTCCGTGAGGCATTTGCTACCGGGCCGCACAGAAAGAATAAATAATTTATACAATTTCCGTTGTATTGATAATTAAAGTCTAAAAGGTGTTTTATTTTGAAAAACTACCGGATTTTCTCCAACCTAACAATCGCCTGTGACACGTTACTCAAAAGAATAAGGCAGTAATCTAGCGAAAATTGGTACAAAACAAATGTCTTTGGAGAACGTTTTTACAAAGAAGAGGAGCCAACGACCTCGAAGAAGAAAAAAAGATGAATTTTGACAGACTTAAAACACAATTCATCAACAGGTGACTCATGCAGCAAGTCCGCTCTGCAGAACATAAAGCTAGGAAACGAGGCAATGAAGCCTTAAAAACTGCTTCAACACACAGAGACCAAGAACCCTGGAATAAAAGACGAGAACCCTGGAATAAAAGACAAGAACCCTGGAATAAGACAAGAACCCTGGAATAAAAGAAGGGAACCCTGGAATAAAAGAAGGGAACCCTGGAATAAAAGACTAGAACCCTGGAATAAAAGACAAGAACCCTGAAATAAAATACAAGAACCCTGGATTAAAAGACTAGAACCCTGGAATAAAAGACAAGAACCCTGGAATAAAAGAAGGGAACCCTGGAATAAAAGACTAGAACCCTGGAATAAAAGACAAGAACCCTGGAATAAAAGAAGGGAATCCTGCACTTAAAGACAAGAACTCTGGAATTTATGAAAGAAAAAAACGTGACAAAAGCTATTATTTACAACTTATGTTGAGTAGATATTGGTGTAATAGTTGTTAATAGTGCATAGTATAAAGCTTATTGGTAAGATTTTATTCCTCTTTTTAAATTTAATTATCCCCGGTCCGCGAAACAATTTCCCGGCATGAGCCCGGTTTGTGGCAGGAAGAAGGTTGGGCGCCGCTGCGTGCTGTTTAGCAGACACACAACCCAAGTGGAGAAGACAAACACAACACGTCACGCAGCAGTTACCTTTCACAGGAATAAAATGAACAGCCTCTTTCTACTGGCTCTATGTGAAAGACAAACACTTTTCTGCTGCCTGCCAGACAGTGCAGTGGGAGTCACTGGCACATAAGCAGAGGAACTAGAACTTCCAGACACGGTGCTTCACGAGCGCCGGGTCTGCTCTACGCCGCTCTACGCCCACCAGTCCGCTGTGTCAACCCAAAATAAAGTTCTCTTCTGAACTCCTCTTTGACTCTTTAAGGATGTCTTTATTGAAACTGAGTCAGCGATGAACCCAGCGTGTCTTGTAGCGCATTGTTTTGTTTGTTTGTTTATTGTTCTTCCCTC
Organism: Brachionichthys hirsutus; assembly: GCF_040956055.1. Classification (NCBI taxonomy): domain Eukaryota; kingdom Metazoa; phylum Chordata; class Actinopteri; order Lophiiformes; family Brachionichthyidae; genus Brachionichthys; species Brachionichthys hirsutus. The sequence goes on from NC_090912.1 coordinate 10,485,457, forward strand.
TGCCTGCCCTCCTTTCCTCCCATCAGGTGCTGGATGGTCTGCTGGCCCAGTGTGGAACTGTAGAGAACTGTGAACAGGGTAAGCTGCACCAGAACCTCCAGCAGGCGGTTCTGTTCCTCTTGTGCTTGTAGCAGCAGGATGGCGCTGAGGATGGAAGCACCGGCCCGGCAGAGGAAGGACGCTCTGTTATTGTCAAGTCATCCGGAATGTGTTCATAATAACGTTAAGCAGTCACACAGAATGAGAGGCTCACATTCTGACGATCGCTACCGCAATGGTGGGCTGGGTTAGGGTTAGGCCGGGTTGGGTTAGGGTTAGGCCGGGTTGGGTTAGGCCATGTTAGGGTTAGGGTTAGGCCGGGTTATGGTTAGGCCATGTTAGGGTTAGGGTTAGGCCGGGTTATGGTTAGGCCATGTTAGGGTTAGGGTTAGGCCGGGTTGGGTTAGGCCATGTTAGGGTTAGGCCGGGTTATGGTTAGGCCATGTTAGGGTTAGGGTTAGGCCGGGTTATGGTTAGGCCATGTTAGGGTTAGGGTTAGGCCGGGTTATGGTTAGGCCATGTTAGGGTTAGGGTTAGGCCGGGTTGGGTTAGGCCATGTTAGGGTTAGGCCGGGTTATGGTTAGGCCATGTTAGGGTTAGGCCGGGCTAGTGTTAGGCCGGGTTATGGTTGGGCCATGTTAGGGTTAGGCCGGGTTAGGGTTAGGCCATGTTAGGTTCAGGTAGGGTTGGGTTAGGGTTAGGCCGGGCTAGTGTTAGGCCGGGTTGGGTTATATATATATATATACACACACACATATCTAAAGACTGATTGATAGAATGCACAGCAGGAGAGACAGTTTTTTAGCCACGCATAGTTGCACTTTCTTTTAGTCTGTTTAGTTCTATGAACAAGTCCAGTCGATCTATAGAATAACTAAAGGGATGAAGAACTAAAAGAACTCAGCGGACCTCCACAGTTCAGATCATGCTTTCTAGTTAAATTATGTGGATTTACTTATCTACGAACAAACTGAAGTCAAATGCAGAAAATCAGAACCACGGATTAAATCCACGGTTCTGTAGCAAGACTTAAAGTCAGAACTAAAGTCGCTGGTGTCGTCGGGCCCGAGCAGACTGAGCAGCCGTTTGTTGTGCAGATGAAACCATGGCAACAACAGGATGTGCCTGCTCTGAGTCAAAGTGAGGATGTGTGATGTTAGCGCGGTCAGAACAGTCCGGGCCTTTCTGGACCCGTTGCAGTGAAGTCACCTGTCTGTTTCTCTTCCTGTCAGTGAACACAGACAGTGAGACTGCAGTGGTGAACGTCACGTACGCATCCAGAGAGCACGCCAGGCAGTAAGTTCCTCCCTCGTCCCGCTCCCACCCCTTCAGACCTGCTGTCCGTCCGAATGCACCGGCTACATTGCTGAGTGTGTTTAACCGAGGCTACTATAAAACATAGATGACTTCAAATTAAATGCACTTCTTTTTAAATATGCATCCTAAACACTAGTGTGGTTTTTCTCAGATGCGTGTGCAGGTGTGCACACGCTCCACTTCTGACATCAAGTGGTGATGGAGGTGAACTACAAACCCCTTGTGGTTCCTCCATTGGGTCGGCCGATAGTTCTGTTATATTCTTTTGTATTAGTGATTCATTTTAGACAGAACAGGAACATGAATGTACCAGAAGGCTTTAAGGGTATACGTCGTCAGCCTCAGAATACACACAATACTTTCTGATGTCACCACCGGCTCCCCAAGTAGCTCAGTCCCCTCCTAACTGGATCTACACCGTCCACATGGTGATCTGGATCAGCACCAGAAGGTTCTAGATTGTTCTTGGTATCTTTATACACCAACCATGAAACGTGAAAGTGAATCAGAGTTCATGTGTATTTTTAACTGATTCTTTTTAATGTTAAAATGTTTTCCTGACCTCATTCTGGATCAGAACCAGAAGACACGTTTCATGATGGTTCATATTGGACCCCTTCAGGACTGGGATTTCTGGTGACTGAATTTGAATGCAGATTTTACAAGATATGAGTCTTTGAAAAAGTCTCCATTAAAAGTAAATGGGAGAATCCAGATGTTTCTGTATCCAGACGGGAATCCGTCCGTAAAGCGTCTTTGGGTGCCTTGAACAGCGCTCTACAAGACCAGCGCATAATAAACCGATCCAGATGATCTTCGGTCGTGAGATAGAGCCCCCCCCCTACGCGACTGTGTCAAATTCCATAAATATTGGTCAATAATCAACCGAGATATTGCGGAACATATTTTGTAGCTCCATTGACTGCAATGTTAACAAAAGATTCAAACTGCTCCAGAATCCAGGATCTCTTCTGGATCATCACCGAAATCTAATAATCTGTTCCTGGAAATATTCCCTGAAAATTTCATTAAGATCCCTCCGTAACGTTTTGAGTTTTGTTGCTAAAAGACAAACAAACTAACAAACAGCGGTGAAAACATAGGCGGATTGTACTCTTGTAAAGTAGAAACATTTAAAGTAGAATACGTATATGTCAAAATTGTACCTCATTTGAATGGGTGTGTGTGTGTGTGTGTGTGTGAACATGTTGGGATCAGATCCATCCTGGGCTTGTGACTCCAGGTTACTCTGCTGATTATGATGATTATTATTTATTGATGTGATTCTCTGAACGTATTTTTCTCTCATTTATTTCCACCCTGATCCGGACCTTTTGAGATTTGAGGATAATTCTGTTTGATCTTTTATACCTTGCTTTTATTCCTGTAGTCAGCTGTTAGAGTTTAAGGGGGGGGGGGGGTTAATATGTGCTCATTAAACAGAGATTTCTTGTCATTCTGCTTCTAAAGCATTTCAATATAAAAGTATTGAGCTTTGTCTCAGAGTCCAGTTTATGCTGTCCCGAGGACAAACTGGGTCCAGGGTTGATCAGCTGCTCTGTGCTGGGAGACGCTGGGAGACTTAAACCTTTAATGCTGCTCTGGATCGTCTTTTATTCCTGTAACCCAGACATGGGCAAACTAAGGCCCGGGGGCCATATACGGCCCGTTAGACTTTATAATACGGCCCGCCAAACTTGTCCAAATAATATAATTAAATAAAATTTTATTATAAACCTCATTCATTTGACCTTTTTCCCTGTAATGCTACCTGGAAAAGGCCAAATCCTTTCATGTAATGGCTTTTACGTGCCATTTATATTAGCTCACACAAATACTCCATCCATCTTTTCCTGGCCCGGCCCCTCTGTCGAATTTTAGAATCCATTGTGGCCCGCGAGTCAAAAAGTTTGCCCACCCCTGCTGTAACCTTTGACACGGATACGAGGGGGGGCGTAGGTCTCCGTGGTCCGCCGTTTGGACCGTGTGTCTGTCTCTCCTGGGCCGACTAATCATTACATAACTAACAGAAACGCATTTTATTTGATGATTTCACCAACATTCCTAGAGCTGCTACATTTCTAGAGCTGCTACATTCCTAGAGCTGCTACTACCCTCCGCTGCTGTTCCTTTCAGAGCCATCCAGAAGTTAAACGGACACCAGTTTGAGAACAACGCCCTTCGCGTCTCCTACATCCCCGATGAGAACTCGGAGCTGGAAGGAGGCCAGCGGGGTTCTGAATATGGCCGGCGTCCGGGCTACGGGCCCCGAGGGGGGCCTCGCGGCGGGTCTCCAAGCTCTGGCGTACCCTCCAAACATCCCCACGCCGACATTCCACTGAGACTGCTGGTCCCCACGCAGTATGTGGGAGCCATCATTGGCAAGGAGGGGGCCACCATTCGCAACATCACCAAGCAGACAGGAAGCAAGTAAGAGGCTGCGCTCCCCTTTAAAGGGAGCCGACGCTCTGATTGTTCTAATTCATGCATCCGCCTCATGAGGACACACCCTGAAACCTTTGAACTTTAGATGGTTTACCGACACAGCATGAGATCTGAGCTTCAGCAGCTTGATTATCACCAAGCTACACGAACAGCTGCTCGTTCAGGAACTTCTAGCGATGCAATAAGGTGATCCGGATCTTTTCCCTTCGCTCAAGGATTGATGTGCACCGTAAGGAGAATGCAGGTGCTGCTGAGAAGCCAATCAGCATCCACTCCACCCCCGAGGGCTGCTCGGCCGCCTGCCGCATGATTCTGGACATCATGCAGCAGGAAGCCAAAGACACCAAGAGGTAGGTCTGAAACCGCAGTCGTCCAACGTGCCGGGCGGAACAGAGGAATCTCCTGGACACCCGAATAAAGGCTCCATCATATACGTATATCTTCTTTTGAAATGTTTGCAGCGCTGACGAGGTTCCTCTAAAGATTCTGGCTCACAACAACTTTGTGGGACGCCTGATCGGGAAGGAGGGACGCAACCTGAAGAAGGTGGAACAGGACACGGACTGCAAGATCACCATCTCCTCGTAAGACGCGTGCTGAGCTCTCTGCAAGGCCGAAGTTCGGCTGGTCATGAAGTTCTATGTGGAATGACGGCCCGCATGGCCTGGCTGGCCCGGTCCATGACCCGGCGACCTCTAACCTCTCTGCTTGTGATGTGTGCAGTCTTCAGGACCTGACGCTGTACAATCCTGAGAGAACCATCACCGTGAAAGGCTCCACCGATGGCTGCTGTCAAGCTGAAGTGGAGGTGATGAAGAAGCTACGAGAGGCCTACGAGAACGACATCGCTGCGATGAACGTGAGTGTTTCTGTCACTCCGTCTCCTAGCAACCCCAATCACTGCCAGCACATGGAGCTGGTCAAATCCCATTGGCTCGAGCAACAAAAGTGAGGTCATTCTGAATCCACCAACCAGCTGCTGCTGTGAATAACGACAAGGCAAGACACGGTAACTAGCATTAGCAAGGATAACTCACGTTATACCAACCATGAGTGTAAGCCCATTGGCTGGTGTGATTCTGGAATGACCCCAGTAGTGAGTCCAGTGGTCATTCACAATACTGAGAAGGATTCAGCTGGTCCTCACTCGCTTAAAGACCTCGTCGTTAAGCGATTTCATCGCCAGTACGATCGGAGTACATCGCCGATATGTACAATCCTCAACCAGAAGGATGCTACCAAGAACACAAACCCTTCCAGAGGCAGAACTACTACTATGTCTAAGTTTATGTACGAGTACCTGTAAGGTACAATTACTCTCCGCTATATTAGCGCTATCGTCTGCATAGTTGTATCATACTGTTTTTTATTGGCATTCTATCTACTACTATACTTTCTTCAGGTCCCGTGAGGGGTCTCCACAGCAAATCAACGTTCTCCACTTCACCCTGTCCTTTGCATCGTCCTCCCCAACACCAGCCACTCTCATGTCCTCTCTCACTACGTCCATGTATCTTCTCCTGGGTCAACCTCTAGTCCTGTTCCCTGGCAGCTCCATCCTCAGCATCCTTCTACAGATATAGTCCCCGTCTCTCCTCTGGACATGTCCAAACCATCAAAGTCTGATCTCTCTGACCTTGTCTCCAAAACGTCTAACCTTCACTGTCCCTCTTATTGTCTCATTTCTAATCCTGTCCAACCTTGTCTCTCCCAAGGAGAACCTCAGCATCTTCATCTCCTCCACTTCTAGCTCCGCCTCCTGTCTTTTCTTCAGAGACACTGTCTCTAAGCCGTCCATCATGGCTGTCCTCACCACTGTCCTCACCACTGTCTTGTAGACCTGTCCCTTCGTCCTATCACAGAGCACACCTGATACTTTCCTCCCCCCGTTCCAGCCTGCCTGCACACGATTCTTCACCTCCTTTCCACATTCTCTCCATCACTCTGCTCTGTTGACCCGAGGTACCTGAAGTCCTCTACCTTCTTTACGTCTATTCCTTGTAACTTCACTGTCCCCCCTGGGACCTTCTCATTTACACACATGTACTCTGTTTTACTGCTGCTCACCTTCATTCCTCTCTTTTCTATCATCTGTCATCTGCAAACATCATATTCCAAGGAGCTTCCTGTCTCACCTCATCTGTTAGTCTATTCATCACCATGGCAAACAAAAAGGGGCTCAGAGCTGATCCCTGGTGCATCCCACCTCTACACTAAACTCCCCTGTTACTTTCGTACGACTGTCCTACATGTCCTGAACTACTCTGACATACTTCTCTGCCACTCCAGACTTCCTCATGCAGTACCACAGTTCCTCTCTGGGCACCCTGTCATATGCTTTCTCTAGATCACAAATACTTCTGTCCTTAGTCTAGCCTCAACCACTTTTTCCAATAACGTCATCATAAGACTTTCTTATTTACATTGATTCACTTTTCATTTTACTAGCAACGCTACGGTAGTTCCTGCTAACCACACGACCGGTACTACCCATGAGGCTGCATTATTGTTATTCTCTCTATTGGTGTGTTATTGTTTGTAATTTATTGCCTATATCACATGTGTCAAACTCAAGGCCCGGGGGCCAAATGTGGCCCTCCAAGTCATTTCTTGTGTCCCCCGAGAGCTGTGTGCAGACATTTGTTTTTGTAAAATGCTGCATCTGTCACATGTTCTTAACAGCCCACATTTGTTGGTTGTTCTGCAGTTCTGCTCCTCTCAACTGATAAAAGAGTTTTGAGCAAAGTTAATGCCATAACTTGTGTTGGATGATATTTTTCTTTATTTATTATTTAATATTATTTACTTGAATAAGTTTGATTATTGATCGATGGAGTAGTGTGGTTTTCTTAACCTGATCAATTGAAAGGATTTATGTTATAATAACAGCAATAATCTATCCATATATATATACAACTATACAATTGAATATGCAATGTTTGTAACTTAAGTTGATTGCCTACATATGGCGCTCAGGATCAGCACTGGACATATGGAGCTGTCCATTGCTTTATCCATGGCTTTATCTCTAACAATACTTAAGTTACAACCTTTTAAAAAAGTGATATCAAAACTGAATATTTTATTGTACACATTTTTTACTGTGTTACAGTTTACATTTGGCCTTTGGAGGGCAAACATAATGCTAATGTGGCCCTTGGAGAAAATTAAATGAAAAAAAACCCTCCTCACGTTGAAATCTCACCTTTTAGTGGTTTTGCCCTCTATAGAAGCTGCACCCAGGTGTGTTCATTAAGTGGTTTTAATTAAAATCATTAAGGATTTAGAGCATAATAAGGACACATAGCAACATTTACAAATGGATACATTTTGTCTACTTGAAGGGTGCTGAAATGATAAAATTGCATTACAGGATCAAATTCTGCATTTTCATGCTGAAAGTTGGGATTTTCAAATTGAAATCAAAATTGGCCCCCCTTATCAAAAATCCCCCCCCCCCCCCCCCCCGTGACCTTTTGTTGGACACTTTCTAGAACAAATGTTTTATTCTGAAGGGTCATGGAAAGGTTATGGATTACATGTCAAATTATGGATTTTAGTGCTGAATGTTGAGATTCAGAAATTTCAGCCAGAATGACGCCGCCTCACCAAAAACCAAACCTGTGAGGAGGAGGGTTGTCTGTGGGGGACAACAATGTCCAGGGTAACACAAGGGCTAAGTAGTTAGTAGTGGCTACATTTGCCACCAGTCAAAAATGAGGGTCATTTATGCATATTACAATAATGCCCCCCCCCCCCCCCCCCCCCCATGTAAACCTGGAGACAGTCTCTTACCATCAGCCTTTATCTCTGCAGCAACAGACTCACTTGATCCCTGGACTCAACCTTGGGGCTCTGGGGCTCTTTCCTTCCTCCTCCAACATGCCCCCACCCCCGCCTGGGAACACGACATCTGCTGCCCCCTACGGTTGCTTTGGGGTAAGAATACCTGCTCTATAAATGTCCTTAATGTGCAATCTCCTCACATGATGTACCCACTGAGATACCCCGGGCTGAGCAAGGAGCCCCACCGCCATCTCAAATCACAATGGAGAAGCAAGAGGACGTCCATGACTGGACGATGCATCAGTCCCAGTAGCTGGCCTGTGCTCCTCCTGGACTCAACTTGAGCTCTGTGTGTGTGTTCAGGCTCCGGAGCAGGAGACGGTCCATGTTTACATCCCAGCTCAGGCAGTTGGGGCAATCATCGGAAAAAAAGGACAGCACATTAAGCAGCTGAGTCGCTTTGCCGGGGCGTCCATCAAGGTCTGGACATCAACTTGCTTCAAGTCATCCATCAGGGCTGATTTACCAGTCCATGGTCTGATTAGAACCTAGAGTGGAGCTCTGTCACCCTGAGACGTGAGGGGGCTACAGCAGGACTGACTATGCATGTCCCCTGTCCTGCAGATTGCCCCAGCTGAAGCTCCCGATTCTAAAATGAGGATGGTGATCGTCACTGGACCCCCTGAGGCTCAGTTTAAGGTACACTACCAGCTGAGTATCAACCACATTTCATTTTTCCACCCCTGGTTGATTGAGCACATGAAAATAGCCTCTGTATTTCCATCCCAAAGGCTCAGGGAAGAATCTACGGCAAGCTGAAAGAGGAGAACTTTTTTGGGCCAAAGGAGGAGGTCAAACTGGAAACTCATATCAAAATGGCTGCTGCTGCCGCCGGACGAGTTATCGGCAAGGGGGGCAAGACGGTAAGCCACCTCGACTGTACACCTCAATCCCGTGGCCCACCTGTATGTGGGCCACAGGAAGACGTCTCACAGAGGTGTCTCAAACGTCCTAACTGGTCTCATTTCACCTGTAAATGTACAAACCCGTCACCAAGTTTCTGTCTCCAGGTGAATGAGCTGCAGAACCTAACAGCAGCCGAGGTAGTGGTTCCCAGGGAGCAGACACCTGATGAAAACGACCAGGTCATCGTAAAGATCAATGGCCATTTCTACGCCAGCCAGGTACTCCTGCCTCTCGAGTTATACAAACCACATCAATGCCCAACTGTGTCAAGCCCAGAAGAAGTCACTTCTGCTAATATACTTCCTGTCCAAGCCGATCTTTTCACATGGTACAACTATCAATGCCGACACAAACGTCTGAAGCATCTCCAAAAAAGAAACTGAAAAGGTTGCATAGAGTTGAATAGAGCTGGGTAGAGTAGGGTAGAGTTAAATAGAGTTGGGAAGAGTTGGGTTGAGTTGGGAAGAGTTAAATAGAGTAGGGTAGAGTTAAATAGAGTTGGGAAGAGTTGGGTTGAGTTGGGTAGAGTTGCATAGAGTTGGGTAGAGTTAAATAGAGTTGGGTAGAGTTGCATAGAGTTGGGTAGAGTTAAATAGAGTTGGGTAGAGTTAAATAGAGTTGAATAGAGTTGGGTAGAGTTGGGTAGATTTTGGTAGAGTTGAATAGAGTTGGGTAGAGTTAAATAGAGTTGGGTAGAGTTAAATAGAGTTGGGTAGAGTTGCATAGAGTTGGGTAGAGTTGCATAGAGTTGGGTAGAGTTAAATAGAGTTGGGTAGAGTTGCATAGAGTTGGGTAGAGTTAAATAGAGTTGGGTAGAGTTAAATATAGTTGAATAGAGTTGGGTAGAGTTGAATAGAGTTGAATAGAGTTGAATAGAGTTGATCGGTAAAGTTGAATAGATTTGGGTAGATTTGGGTAGAGTTGAATAGAGTTGGGTAGAGTTGAATAGAGTTGGGTACAGTTGGGAAGAGTTGGGTAGAGTTGAATAGAGTTGAATAGAGTTGAATAGAGTTGATCGGTAAAGTTGAATAGAGTTGGGGAGAATTGGGTAGTGTTGAAGAGAGTTTGGTAGAGTTGAATAGATTTGGGTTGTGTTTAATAGATTTGGGTTGTGTTTAATAGATTTGGGTAGAGTTTAATAGAGTTGGGTAGATTTGGTTAGAGTTGGGTAGAGTTGAATAGATTTGGGCCATATAAGCATGAACCAATCATTTTCTGCTGCATAACCAGAGAAAAGCATCAATACAGGAAGTAAACGTCATCAGTCGGTCAATCCTCAGACCTCGTCATATTCCCAGTGTGAGCGACGCTCCTGATCGCTGGTGTACCTTTACTCACAAGTGCAGTTTTCTATGTGCCTCACACCAACGTCATCTCTCCTGTGTCCTCCAGCTGGCTCAGAGGAAGATTCGGGACATCCTGACGCAGGTTAAACAGCCACAAAAAGGTGGGGTGGGCTCAGGACCGAACCCCCAGGGCTTCACAGAGATGGGTAGCCCCACAGAGGGACTGACTCAGGACCACCAGCGCAGAAAGTGAGGGTACCCACGCCACGTCCCACCACCCCACCCCCCGCCTGACGGACAGACGACAGACTGACACACGCATGGACAAGCAGACAGACAGACGGATACAGGAGAGCGATACACGGACCCAGCGACACAAAGAGGGAGGGAGTACGCCCGAAAGCTAGAGCGGAAGATCGACATTTAGAGCAAGAGAGAGGATGAATCAGATCAAAAGATGAAATGACGAGAAAAAGAGGATCAGGATGAGAAGAAACCAAGAGAGACGTGTGGAGGATGGTGGGATGAAGGCGTGTAGGGATGGAGAGAGGGAGAGGCGGGGTCCTCCTAGTGCGCTGCAGCCAGCTCCTCATCTGCTGCAGCTGTAGTCGGAGACAGGTGGAAACAACATGGCCGACATGCTTCTGTGGTTTGCACCTGTCCCATGTGTTAGGTCTCCACTAGCAGGGGCCCGTTTGTCCCTCTGTCCCCCCCTCTGTGGACCTCTCCAGCCATCTGCAGTCAGTCCTGCAGGGTGGCTTTTTTATCATAGAGATATATGTATAGAAATGTTTTATTCAGAGCTATTATTGATGAAATGCAGTGAGGCGGAGCCCGGAGAGGGAACGAGGAAGCTGCTTCAGCGGCACGCTGGGCATGGGCAGGGGTCTGGCGCTAACCCAGCCCGCCCTGCACCTCTTGGCCAATGAGAGTCTAGAAGAGGGGCCGCAGATGTTAACACTGCGCTTCAAAGACCTTTCCGAAACAGCGGAGAGACTGGAAGACAAAAGACAAATATGAGGTTGTAAATATATAATCTTCATGCAAATGCTGTGTCTGGCCGCCTTGCCTTTTTCAAGGGGGTCTTCTGTATACTCCCCAGTCTCTTACCTCAGCTATGTGGTATATAATGTAGCCTACAACAAGGTCGGGGGCTGGGGGGGGGGCACTGACTTCCCCCTTTCCACGTTTTGTCGTGTGGCGGAAGGTGCAGCAAGAGACAGTACCGGGGGCGGCGGTCGCAGCTGGCCCTGCAGTTCTATTGCAGCGGCTCAGCTCATACAGCGAGGCCAGGTGACCAGCGACCCGCACCTGAAATGCCATGTTTTATATATATTATATATATATTTGATATGTGAGTTAACCCGGCCCCTCAGGTGAGCGTATAGAAGGCAGCGAGACAGGTGTGACGGTTTTGCTGCGTGAGCTTGGACAGACGTTCCTCCAGCAGTGCAAACAAAAGGACAAGATGTCTGTCTCCTCAGAGGAGCGGGGGAGGGGGGGGGGGGGCGTCCAACCGGTCCTGCATTCAACCATCGTCGTCATTTTGACATCCATGGGCTCTAATGCTTGTATTCATCAAGAGAAGCTCCTTGCCTCCAGCCCAGAGAGGGTACCATCAGTATGAGGGGGGGGGGGGGGGGGGGGGGGCGGCTTCCTTGTTCTCTCTCCCAATCTGCCAAAGGCCTGTGGGTGGAGCCTCCAGACCCCGCCTGCATATGATAATGAGAGGCAGGTTCTCCAGTCTGGATGCTCCACCAAGATTAGAACAGATTAGCGAAGAAATTAAAAAAGCCTACCTCAGGGTAAAGTTACCTCAGTATTCCTCACTTGTTTTGCTTGCTGGTATTTTATATAAGAAAAACGAAATGAAGCGCTGATAGGCTTGAATATTTTGTATTTTTTTAGTTATTGTCTTGAGGCTTTGGTTGTTTTTTTCTGTTTTCTTGTGTTGCGGTGGTTGAATGAGCTCAGGAAGATAGGGGGGGGGCTTTGGTTCCTCCCAGTGTGGAGAGCGATACGAAGCTGCTCTGGACAGGAAGATGCTCGACTGCCATTCAGCCCCCCCCTCCCCCTGTCTTTCTGAGGCGTGACTGACGGTTGTCTGAGACAGAGCACTGGCCAATGGGGAGTGGCGTTACTAATCTGCCCGCGGTGACCGCGCCAGCCACATGGGGCTCTTTTTACTGCTCTCGTGTCATCAGACGGGGTGAAACGATTTCTTCTCAGGTCGCATTTTGAAACCTCGTGCCCTGAAGGACCTTCTTTTCCTGCCTTAGTATCATGACATCATCATGAAGCGCCAAATATTAAGAGAAGTTACATTTCTCACCCACAAAAGGAGACATGCGAGTGAGCTCTTACCCAACGCCACCCTGTCTTCCTGACGCCTTCAGACCAAAGCTGAAAACAGCAGGGGTGCTCCGTACATATGATGCACTGACCACAGCGCCACGGACGCTCCCCACTGGCCACTGGTGTGCTTTGTCTGTGTGCATGTGTTCACTAGTTTTAAATGTTCATCTTTGTCTGGGGGATGTGGTCGCGAACCTATGAGCCGTCGTTTAAGTTCCATCTGACTGGAGGGAGAAACGCAAGAACCTTTGAAATGGAATGGGAGCAAAAAGAAAAGCAAGAGAGTCTAAAGACCTTACCAGATGCAAAATGTCATCACGATACTTTTGTACTTTTGGAGAAAAAAGTATAACAAATCTAATTTGGGAAAAGCTGTAGACAGGAAAGATGGCGCCAAGGAGGTGAGTGACGGGAGGACACTGCCAGAGCATTCACAATCGTTCTAATGTCTGACCTGCACTCGGTGACATCGAGCGCCCGTCTCCAGCTCACCTTCACAACGTCCGGTCTCAAGCCTACGCTTCCATTTCTGTCCAGAGGTAGCGTCGCACTTCAACCGCCGTTCACTGTGCTGCGTCAAGCTTCCACCGCTATCCACAGCGTGGAGTTCCGTTCACATCCACCAGGACACGCTAGTTAGCACTCGCCAAGCTTCCACCTCTATCCACAGCGTGGAGTTCCATTCACATCCACCAGGACACGCTAGTTAGCACTCGCCAAGCTTCCACCGCTATCCAGAGCGTGGAGTTCCGTTCACATCCACCAGGACACGCTAATTAGCACTCGCCAAGCTTCCACCTCTATCCAGAGTGTGGAGTTCCGTTCACATCCACCAGGACACGCTAGTTAGCACTCGCCAAGCTTCCGCCTCTATCCAGAGCGTGGAGTTCCATTCACATCCACCAGGACACGCTAGTTAGCACTCGCCAAGCTTCCGCCTCTATCCACAGCGTGGAGTTCCATTCACATCCACCAGGACACGCTAGTTAGCACTCGCCAAGCTTCCGCCTCTATCCACAGCGTGGAGTTCCATTCACATCCACCAGGACACGCTAGTTAGCACTCGTCACTCAGCCTGCAGCCGATCGCGGGCTTTAGGATTCATTGGTTTCCTCTTCGGTTTTATTACGTTTTTACATCGCAGCAAGCTTTATTTGGACGTGACATCTGAGGACGTACTGATTGATGAAACATGTCGACAACGTCAAGCTATCAAAAATGACTGAGAACCTCCCGATGCAATTCTCTGAGGAAAAGAGGGGCGGGCTGGGAGGAAGGCGAGGGGGTGTAGACCGCCGTTCTGGGATGAACGGGTGAATTCCAGCATCTCCTTTCTGGTTGTAGTTCCTCCGCCCTTCCACAAAAGCATTTCATGCCTTCTCCTTGTGTGTTTTCTGCCCCTCCTGTAGGAGGAGAGCCAGATCGTTTATGTGCTTTTGTTAAAGATGAAAGTCATTTCACAACTCGGAGTGGGCGGGAACACACGGCTCCCTCGCCCTCGCTCACGCTGCTCTCCATCGTGTTCGTTTTGCTCACTTCTGTTCAAGACTTTTTTTTTTTTTTTAAAAACACTTTTCTTTTGCTTCTTTTTTTTTTGTTTCTATCGATGTTCTGAATCTCTTCTGGAAAATCGCTGAATTTGATCCTGTTTTGTTTTATTTTTAATGCACAAATCGATGAACATCACAGCAACTAAATGTCGTCTCCTAGCATGTCGCTCAGTACTGCGGACCGTTCGCCCAAACCCGCCACGAGATGCACTCATTCTGTCAACATGTTTTGAAATGTACCGTTTAAGGGGCCCTTACCAAAAACCTGCTGGTGGGGCCCCACAGGACACTTTCCCACAAACCCTGCCTTCTGTTTCTGCGACTTAGATTGCATTGACAGGTCCGGAGTGTGGACGCAGCCTCTCAGTCATTGCAATGAGAAACTGTCCGACCTTTTGACTGGCGCCGGCGATGCAGCGCAGCCCTGGTTGTGTCCCTCTGAACAGGTTCAGCCCAGCATTCATTCTATTCAGGAGTTAAATTACAGAGATCAGATAAAAACTGCAGCACAAAATGACAAAAGAGGAAATTGAACCATGGTCTTGAATTGGCCAGGCCCAAAATCAGAACACTGAGCTGAAAGAAAGTTCTGGCTGGGCGCACCACTATGGATGTCCCCCTTCCATGAACCTATGCATAAAAGCAGCTTTAGGTCTGGTGTGAAGAAATAAGTTCGAGCAGTAAAAACTCACTGTCGTCCTGGAAGCATTGAAGCCCAGAGTTTTGGGAGAAATATCTCGCCCAAGCAGAGTGCAGCTTTGCTTCATGCAACATGTAGCTCAGCCCTGACAGACGGCAAAGGAGGATAGTTTGCAATAAAACAACGCAAACTCCTTGTCGTGCACCCGCTGACCCCGAGTCTGATGCTAAACAGAGACCCAGCAGGGACGCCACGGTGGGACGAAAACAAACAAACCTCTTGACACATAACTTGAAACGCTACCTCAAACCAGATCAAACTCATTCAGAAGATTCTTTGATTTTCTTTGAATGCAAAGACGAGAGCAAGCAGTCGGTCAGTGGAACAGGCAGCAAGCGCAGGCAGTCGGTCTGCTCTTACAGTCCAGCTTTGTTCTTGTTCTTTCCACTCAATGTTTTAATTTATCTTTCGCTTATTCAAATGTTGCTTTTCCAGTTTAGAGACTGAACTGTTAAGATAAACGAGTACGTTTATCCGTCCCAATATTGACGCCTCGGGACGGCGTGGGCAGCCGGGGAAAGGATGTTCTAAATGTCGGGTAATCTGATTGGTCAACGTATCGTCCAACCACAGCAAGGTGTTAGCAGTTTCTATTTTACAACTCGCATATTAAAGAGTCACTCGCTTTCAATCGGAACTTAACACCTCAGGTAATATTTTTTAAACATGCCCCAGAATGCTAAAATTACCCACAATCCTCCTGTAGCTCCACCCGGCTGCTCGACATGCCATCGATGTGGTGTCACCTCCTGAATCGAGGGGCACCATCCCTGTAACCATTTAAATGTTTTGTTGATCTACCTCTTTGGGAAAAAAACTAGCTAAATTGTTTTTGTTTGATTTTTTGGTTTTAAAAAGACACAAAAATAATAAAAATTACAAAACAAAAAAAGATTTGCTTGAAAGAAATATAGATAAATGAATAACGGTGTAGCAGCATCTCCATATACTGTAGTGGATAGTCTATTAAAAGGATAAAACTTTTACTTTTTCCAAAGATGATTTTTGTTTACTTTCTTCATTCTTTTTCAAAGCGTTATACATTTGAATAATAATCAGAAACCTACCACCATTTTTTTAATCTTCTTTATAAAAGCCCAACATAAATGAGATTTCTTGAGTCAAATGAATTGTTTTCTTTGAACTTATACTTTTTAAACTTCCACGTGTCTTCCTTTGGTTGACGTCTCATTTCTTTCTCTTTTTTTATGACAGAAGATTGTATCTCTTGTATTTTGGGTGCATTTAGCCGTTTCTTTCTCTCTGTAAAATGCCTACACATCATAGAGCACCCTGCCAGGACCTTCGACAATGATTGATTATCTATTCTCAATTCTAAAGTGTCACTTGAAAAAAGCAAAAGGACCTGTTGTTTTAGCTGCAGCTGGAAGGAGGAGGGCTGGAACATTTCTGTCTCAGAGCAAGACAAAAGCAGGCGAATCTGATCTGGGCTCAGCCAACGCTGAAAGTTCACGCCTGTTGGCCACACCCGGAGATGAGTGTGAGAAGGCCCAAAGTCTTCCTCCTTCTGTCTGACGCCACCTTTGGTGTTCACAGTTTATGGACTTCCACCCTCCGCCGGCCTGATTCCTTTAGTCCTCATCAACACTTGTTTTAAACTCCTTGTAAACGAAACAGAGCAGAGAAACGAATGTGTTATTAAATGATGAGAAAACGGACCTGCTGCCTCTTTGGTCTTTTGTGTTTACAACAGGAGATATTCAAACATGAAGACATTAACAATCCCCTGTGGATATCAGGGCATAAGTACGGTGGCCCCGAAGGGCAAAAGCTCGGGTTTCTACAACTGAGATAAAAAACAGAAGGTGGACCAAAGTGGAGGTTAGAACTTATAAAAGAAAGTCAAATATTCAAATAATGGAGAACTAAGATAGAACCTCTTCAAAGGTCTTTCTACCACAGCAGAACATGGCGTCGCTCGACACTGTTAACACATACGTACACGGGGAGTACCCAAAAAGGTTTAGGCTGTGTAACAGAAGTAAAATCAGAACTATTTATATAGCAAGTGTGACTGAATGCTAACGTGATTAGCTCCGCAGGAATCCTGAAACACAAAACACTCATTTTATACTGGATGTGACTCCCGATATGACCAATCAGAGGTTCGGCTCACCTATAAGAGCACGACTGAAATGAAGAGATAATGAATGCACATCACATTACCGAGACCAGAGAGCATCGAGACCGAGACCTTTGGAGGTCGAGACTGAGGCGAGACCGAGAGCATCGAGACCTTTGGAGGTCGAGACCAAGACCAAGGCGAGACCAGAGAGTATTTAGACCGAGACCTTTGGAGGTCGAGACCAAGACCAAGGAGAGACCGAGACCGAGACCTTTGGAGGTCGAGACCAAGACCAAGGCGAGACCGAGACCAGAGAGCATCGAGACCGAGACCTTTGGAGGTCGAGACTGAGGCGAGACTGAGAGCATCGAGACCTTTGGAGGTCGAGACTGAGGCGAGACCAGAGAGCATCGAGACCTTTGGAGGTCGAGACCGAGACCTTTGTAGACCGAGACCGAGGCGAGACCGAGACCAGAGAGCATCGAGACCGAGACCTTTGTAGACCGAGACCGAGGCGAGACCGAGACCAGAGAGCATCAAGACCTTTGGAGGTCGAGACCAGAGAGCATCAAGACCTTTGGAGGTCGAGACCAGAGAGCATCGAGACCTTTGGAGGTGGAGACCGAGACCGTGTATATCAAAGGGAAATCACAACAAAACAGGACAACATGACCAGTACCTTTTTTTCATTAAGTTTGAAACAAAAACAAATTCTGCTATGTTGTTTTTGTTTCAAACTTAATGAAAAAATCGAATCAAAGCAAATTTATTGTTTCACTTCTCCAAATTATACAATCATACTTATTAATAATGAACTGTCCTGACAAACCACAATCATTGTCATTTTACAAATACAATTTTAAATAGTCAGAATCAGTTTATTGCCAATCAGGGTTCACAGACTTTTTTCCCGGTGAAGTCGTGCAACATGTAACAGTAATGACTAAGTTACAAAAAACATATAAGTACAGAACACATCACCAAAACAGCAGCATCAGGAGTGGATCCACAGACGTATTAGCAGCAGTAAAACTAGTGTAATTACGCAGGGCAAGTTACCAGTAGAAAAATGTTCATTAGTCCGAGTCAGAATTACTATAAGAGTTCACGAGTCTTACAGCCGAGGGGAAGAAGCTGTTCTTTTGTGGTTGCTGCTACACCAGGACACCAGCCGGCCCACCTCCCTCCTATAGGCAGACTCATCACCGTCCGAGATGAGCCCGATGAGGGTGGTGTCGTCCGCAAATTTAATCACTTTAACGGAATGATGGCTGGAGGTGCAGCAGTTGGTGTACAGGGAGAAGAGCCAGGGGGACAGTGCACAGCCCTGGGGGGGGGCGCTGATAGTCATAGTGTCCGAGACTGTAGTCCTCCGCTCTGTCAGGAAGTCAGTGATCCACCTGCATGGGGAGTCGGGCACGTCGAGCTGGAGCAGCTTGTCCTGCAGCAGTCCCGGGAGGATGGTGTTGAGCTGAAGTCCACAAACTTTCTGCGCCGCTGTGGAGTCCCACCAACAATCCTGCAGCTAAACTGTTCAGTCAAAGAAAGTACATCGTGAAGCTGGAACTATTTACCTGAAGAAATAGTCATTACATGAACAAAGTTTCATTCATCCATTCATTCATTCGATCTGCAGTCAACAGTATCAGATGAAATATTATAGTAGAATTAATTTTAGCCTAAACATAATAATACTATTATGTTTGGTAATATCCGTTGACTGCTGGGATCTGTCCCTCCATCACGACCCGGTTCTGAGTTTGATCCAGGGTGAAACGCGCACTGGATGAAATGAGATGGAGGGAGCGCGCCCCCTTGTGGTTCACAGTACGCACAGCAAGTCTTTGCAGCTCACGTCCCACTGTCCTCTGCTGTCTTCTCAAAGCTGACCCTCCATTCGAGGATCAAATACAACCTCAAGGAAAAAGACCTGCTTTTATCATCAGGAAGGTTTTATTAACATCATTTTTTATGAGCATGTCATCGACTACACCAGGGGTGTCAAACTCATTTTCTCCAAGGGCCACATTAGCATTATGTTTACCCTCCAAAGGCCAAATGTAAACCGTAACACTGTAAAAAATGTAACTAAATGTAATGTCATTTAATGTAAAATAAATGTAACTACTCCTTAACATGCTGTTAAATAACTATTATTTTTTTTATTTAACTTTTTAGCTGCCACAGTAATTACAATAAAATATTCCGTTTTGATATCACTTTTTTAAAAGGTTGTAACTTTAAATTGTTAGAGATAAAGCCAGACTGTAAATGAGAAAAATCATAAGTATGAACCAAAGTTTGTGATGGGAATAAATTAACACATCTAATAATGTGGAGAAGTTCCATTCAAATGCAATCATCACGCAGGAACAAAGATAATCGATACAAAATCAAAGCAAAACCAAAAAAACCAACCGAAGTGGGCAAGATAAAGAACTTTCCCCGAGTCAATGCCGCGGAAAAGACGTCACTTTCAGGATCAGCACTGGACAGATCCATATGTAGCCGACTACCTATGGAGCTGTCCAGTGCTGATCCTGAGCACCATACAGGTGATGAGAATGAACGGATGGAGATAAAGCTGTGAAAACAGGAGCTGTTATTCTGGGACATAGAAAATATCAAACTCAACCAGCCAGCCGCAGTGACAGTCTCAGATACTCTCTCGTCCAGGGATTCATCGTTCGTGTCTATCGGGCAGTAAGTCCATCCGGACCACTGGAGCCCGATGATCCGGTTCAGCACCTGAAAGAAGTCTGGACCCTGCACGCTCCATGAATTCATTCCTGCTGATGGATGCATGTGATGACCGGCTCAATGCATTGTGGGAGGGTTTCCCCCTTTGAAAGGCAGAGATTCAGATGCAGTATGTTCCGGATCTTGGGACAAAAGTCCTCATGCCTGAGAGCTTCATGGGAGGCTGAGCAGCAACGTGGATGGGAGAGAGTCCGGGCATAATTTCAGTCAGGTTTCAGAGCTCTTGATAGCACAGAGACAGCTTTAGTTAAAGTCACCAATGACCTTTTAATAGCGTCTGATAATGGACTTGTCTCCATGCTCATTTTATTAGATCTCAGTGCAGCCTTTGATACAATAGAATCATCAGATTCTGTTACAGAGGCTGGAACAATCAGTTGGTGTTAGAGGATCTGCATTGAACTGGTTTAGATCATATTTATCTGATAGATTTCAGTTTGTACGTGTTCATGATAAATCTTCTACGTACACAGAAGTTAAATATGGAGTTCCACAGGGTTCAGTGCTTGGACCTATTCTGTTCACGCTGTATATGCTTCCCTTAGGTAACATTATTAAGAAACACAGCATACATTTCCACTGCTATACGGACGATACACAATTATACCTCTCAGTTCAGCCAGACAAAGTCGATCAGTTGGTTAGACTTCAGACGTGCCTTAAGGACATTAACTCCTGGATGACCGAGAACTTCCTGTTATCAAATCTAAATAAAACTGAGGTACTGGTTCTTGGGCCAAAGCATCTCAGAAATGTTTGTTCTAGTGTTACAGATGGCATCTCAGTGTCCACCAGCACCACTGCCAAGAATCTGGGGGTAATCTTTGATCAGGACCCGTCCTTTCAGTTACAGATAAAGCATATTTCAAGGACTGCGTTCTTTCACCTTCGCAATATTTCAAAAATCAGGCACCTACTAACCCGAAAAGATGCAGAAAAAGTTGTCCATGTTTTGTAACTTCCAGACTGGATTACTGGATTAATTCGTTACTGTCCAGCTGCCCCAAAAGGTCTATTAAAGATCTTCAGCTAATCCAGAACGCAGCAGCTCGTGTTCTGACAGGAACCAGACTGAGAGAACTTATTTCCCCTGTTCTGGCATCTCTACCTGTTCTAGATCACAAATTGAATATAAAATCCTTGTGCTCACTTTTAAAGCCCACAACAACCAGGCCCCTCCTTACCTTACAGAGCTGATTATGCCATATCGCCCAACTAGAACCCTGCGGTCCTAAAATGGCAGTCTCACAGCGCATACTGGAGTGTGTGTGTGTGTGGGGGGGGGGGGGGGCTTTCAGTTATCAAGCTCCTTTATTGTGGAATCGGCTCTGTTTCGGTTCGTGAGACAGTTTGTCTGCTCCTGCTCTGACTCTCTATCACTTCCCTATCCATCTCTTTGTTTTTGACTCTCCTCCTACCTGTCATTCTTTCTCTCTCTCTCTCTCTCAACCCAGCCAATCAGATCGATCTATCCAAGGGGTCTGCCTGTTAAAGGGAAGTTTTTCCTTGCCTCGGTTGTCTTGCTCTTGTGGGTCAAGTTGGGTTCTGTCTTTCTCTGCAGGTATTTCCCTGATACTCCTGTAAAGTGCGTTGAGATAACTTTCTTTGTGATCTGACGCTATATAAATAAAATTGAATTGAATTGAATTGAACTGAATATTCCAGGTCCACCAAACGGCTAGGACCCCATGTGGTCGCACCGCAAGGTGAAGTGGATCAGGTTAGGAGACCTCAGTTAGGAGTAGACGGTTCGGTAGGACGCTTGCTCAGCTTGACTGAAACAGAAGGAGAAGAAATGGAGCCCAGGAGAAGCGAATTTTTATGGGTGTTGTTCCAGTTGCACTCCTCCTCTAATGTGCAGGAGCATCCTGGACCTGAGGCTTCACTCCGGGACTCAGGACTGTCTGGGAGACGATGGTCTCACAAATGTGTCTTCACAAATGTTAAGTTAAATTCCATTTCTTAAAACCTCGCTGGGAATCACACCGTCAGCAGCGTCTGCTGCTACCATGTCCTTCTCCCTGTCTCTCCTTATGTGTCTCTGTCAACCTGTCTCTCTCCGTCCTTGTCCTTCTTCCTGTGTCTCTGTCAACGTGTCTCTCTCCGTCCAACTCCATATTTCTCCATTAGGCAGGATTTTAACCGTCTCTTGTTAAAGAAAGTTCTACACCATTTAGGACCATTCAGTCACTGTCACACACACACACACACACACGCACACACACACACACACACACACACACACACACACACACACACACACACACAAATCAACCCTGTGGCATGCAAGGAGCCATTTGTCACCGTGGTAACGGCTGGCTTTGTTGCAGAGAGAAGGATGGAGAGATGCTAATGGAGGGTGGAGAACAGAGAGAAGGGAGGGATATGTGATGAAGGATGGACAGAATGACTCAAGAAGGAAGAGGATAAGAGAGAGAGAGAGAGCATTAAGGATGGAGGTGTGGGAACAGGGAAGGGGATGGAGGGAGGAATGGGAGGAGGAGAGAGAAGGTGTCATTATTCCTCTTTAGCTTCCATTATGAAGATTAAAGACTTAACCATTTCCACACCATCTATGACAGGGGTGTCAAACTCATTTTCTCCAAGGGCCACATTAGCATTATGTTTGCCCTCCAAAGGCCAAATGTAAACTGTAACACTGTAAAAAATGTAACTAAATGTAATGTCATTTAATGTAAAATAAATGTAACTACTCCTTAACATGCTGTTAAATAACAATTTTTTATTTAACTCTTTAGCCGCCCAGTAATTACAATAAAATATTCAGTTTTGATATCACTTTTTTAAAAGGTTGTAACTTAATAATTGTTAGAGATAAAGCCATACTGTAAGTGAGAAAAATCATAAGTATGAACCAAAGTTTGTGATGGGAATAAATTAACACATCTAATAATGTGGAAAAGTTCCATTCAAATGCAATCATCACGCAGGAACAAAGATAATCGATACAAAATCAAAGCAAAACCAAAAAAACCAACTGAAGTGGGCAAGATAAAGAACATTCCCCGAGTCAATGCCACGGAAAAGACGTCACTTTTAGGATCAGCACTGGACAGCTCCATATGTAGCCGGCTACCTATGGAGCTGTCCAGTGCTGATCCTGAGCGCCATATGTAGCTGGGATCAACATTTCAGCACATGCTGGAAAAATGGAAAAAACAAAAAAGTTTAAATAACTTTCAATAGTCACCTCCAGCAGATTATTAATTTCCTGACTGCAGCGTGTTGCTATTGTTATTGCCATGTTGCTGAATTTGTCCGTTTGATCAGTACACTACTTCAGTTACAAACATTGCATATTCAATTGTATAGTTGTAAAATATATGGATACATTATTGCTGTTATTATAACATAAATCCTTTCAATTGATCAGGTTAAGAAAACCACACTACTCCATCGATCAATAATCAAACTTATTCAAGTAAATAATATTAAATAATAAATAAAGAAAAATATCATCCAACACAAGTTATGGCATTAACTTTGTTCAAAACTCTTTTATCAGTTGAGAGGAGCAGAACTGCAGTACAACCAACAAATGATGTCTGTTAAGAACATGTGTGACAGATGCAGCATTTTACAAAAGCAAATGTCTGCACACAGCTCTTAGGGGCCACAGAAAATGACTTGGAGAGCCACATTTGGCCCCCGGGCCTTGAGTTTGACACATGTGATCTAAGAGATCCCAGCTCAGTTTAAGAATACTGAAAAGACAGAGCATCACCTGTTGCTGTTCCAACCGGAGTCCCCATCCCTGTTTAGCAGGGGAGGTGGTCCGGGAGGGGAGGTGGTCCGGTAGGGGAGGTGGTCCAGCAGGGGAGGTGGTCCGGTAGGGGAGGTGGTCCGGCAGGGGAGGTGGTCCGCCATGACGGGGCTGTGATGACCTCACAACGTATTAAAGGTTCAACCCAGCCAGAAGACTTGAACAGTCGTTAGCAGCTAACTGAAAGAAGGGGGGACTCTCCAGAGAGCCAGCGAGGGAATAGTTGTCTTTTTCCGTCCAGTCTGTCCCATCTCTGGACAAATCATCACGTAGTGGAGGCCTTGTCTGTGGGCGCTCACCAGTTCATCACAGGGAGCTCTTATTTCATTTAATGTGATTAAATACTCACATGGGCCACCTGTAATTCATTGATGCTGTCAGTGATGACCGATCAGAAATCAGCCAGGCTTTGAACATACATGAGAATATGATGTAAAGATGTCGTAATCACCCATCTCTCATCAAGAGAAGACCAGCAGCATTAATGTCTGTCATTAAAAGAGCCCACATAAACTCTTTAGTTCAAGCATCTCGTCGAATGATCGGTGTGTCGCCCTCTGACTGATGACTGATTCAGGGTCACTCTCAGCTGATTGGTCACACCGCTGCCTTTAAACGGGCCTTACCCGGAGTGTCCACCAGACGGCGCTTGGTGCTGACTGCTTTCTGTGGGACGCCACAGCTGAGTTGAGTTCCAGCACTTCGCTGTGTGTTTTCTGAGAATGACAGCGTGACGACACTAAAACGTGCTTCATATCAGCAGGATGTGATCCAGACGTTTTCAGCAGCTTGTTCTCCTCAGTGAGGAGAGAGAGGGAGAGGGAGCAGGACGAGCAAGAAAGAAGAATGACTATGAAATAAAGCCTACGTACAGTGTTTCTCTGCATTCTCACGTTTAGTAGGCAGCAGCCTGTGGGTTATGGTTAGGCTGGTGTTATGGTTAGGATGGTGGGGTTAGGGTTAGGCTGGTGTTAGGGTTAGGATGGTGGGGTTAGGGTTAGGCTGGTGTTAGGGTTAGGCCGCTGGGGTTAGGGCTAGCGTTAGAGTTAGGGTCAGCCTCTCACTCACAGCCAGAGCGTTGAACAGGTTCACCCTGGCTGCAGGAACAAACCTGGCTGGGTTAACATCATGTCTGATCTACGACACACCCTAGGAGTAGGCCAAAGAGTGTCCTCTCACATGCAAACACACATGGATGGTACTCTTTGGAGGCTGGTAAGGGGGCACTGACAGAAAGGATGGGGGGGGTCTACACTGCCTGATGGTGGCATTAGTGTGGTAGAATTAATAAAGGGGTCAGGACTAAGGTCAGAGGGGGGGGATGAGGTCTGGGCTGGAAGACCCAGACTTAAGGTTGCCAGAACCAGAGACTGGTCCAGGTACTGGAGATTGAATTTGTCACCTGGACATCATTTGTGTCCCTTCAAGACAAGCACGGATCTTCACACTCAGGGGATGTGCGTGGCAAACATCGTTAAAGCTGGCGTACGCTTTGACTAGAACAAAGAAGTGGGCTCTCTGGCCCCACCGTGTGGACAAAGGTCGTAACGCCAGGGGCTTGATGGCTCCGAAACACAGCACAGTGTTGATGCTTGGTAACCAGGCTGAGCAAACATTTATCCTTTTTGTCATCATGATTCTGGCCGTTCTCATGCCTGATTTGCCCAGAAGCGCCATTTATTCTGCTTTCTATCAGTCTTCATATGCAGATCATTCATCAGTCCACATACGCCTGCCTTCGTAGACATGTGTAGAGGACAGCATCATCTACATACATGAGATATATGAGAAAACAGACGGGCGCTCCCTCATCTGGGACTCCTCCTGAGTTCTCCTCTGTTTCTCACACACACACACACACACACACACACACACACACACACACACACACACACACACACACACCGACACACACACACACCCACACCCACACCCACACACATCCACACACACACACACGCACACACACACACACACACACACACACCTCCACACACACACACGCACACACACACACACACACACACAGCAGTCTGTACAGTCTCAGGTTTCGGCACACACACTCCTGTTTTAGTGTAATGGATGGCAATGTCATGAAGCAAGCACTGTTTAGCTTCAGCCACTCACGCTTGTGTGTGTGTGTGTGTGTGTGTGTGTGTGTGATATACATCCATCACACCTGAATGGTGCTGATCGCTGACAGGAAGTGCTTGTTGTCCTGCATCCTGATTGGTTCGTCCCTTCGGGGCAGCAGAGGGGACCGGGGTTAAATGTGGCATGGAAACAGTCTTCAGAGAGGCTGATGGTCGTTCTGTGCCTTTAGATCCAGACAGCGTGGATAGAACCGAATGAGGGGCGAGTCGGGGGTTGTTAGCGTAGCTCTGGATCACAAACTGCAGGAGGAACCCCGTTATTACATCACTGATTCAGAGTCACCACATTCTGAATGCCCCGGTTCCATCTCTCGCTGTTTCAGTCTTCAATAGTTTAGAACATGCGTCCATAGTGATGATATAATAACGGCGTAAGACATTTTCACATCATTATGCAATAACAGCACATTTTGTAATAAGTTACATATTGCTCCGGTTATGCAGATGTTTTATGAAGAAAATGTAATAATTTGGTGCATTATGTAATAAACCATCAGTGCACTGTAATGTCAGGAGACACGCACACATCTGGAATATGTTAAACAAATATTATGTGATTAGAAAGCAGAAAAAAGAGAAAAATAATTAGAGAATAGAAACAACTTTATTCCACTTCCATTTGTGTTAATGCAGCATAGATGCCATTTTGGTGGTTTATTACATAATGCACCAACTTATTACATTTTATTCATAAAAAAAGTTTACATCTGTATTATGTAATAATAATAATGTGGTGTCATTACATAATGCAGTGTTATTACATAATGAAGCATTATCACATAATACGGTGTTATTACATAATGTGGCGTTATTACATAATGCGACGCTATTACATATTGCGGCGTTATTTACATAATACAGCGGCATTACATAATGCGGCATTATTACATATTGCCGCGTTATTACATAATGCGATGCTATTACATAATGCAGCATTATTGCATAATGCAGTGCTATTACATAATGCAGCATTATTACATAATACAGTGCTATTACATAATGCAGCGTTATTACATAATACAGCGGCATTACATAATGCGGTGCTATTACATAATGCAGTGTTATTACATAATTCAGTGTTATTACATAATGCAGTGCTACAGACCCTTTAGGGTGTTTTTTTAGGACTTCATTATTCATGAACATTTATAATACTCACTGCAGAAAAGAACATTTACGTCTTCTGTAAGTCAGTAAGAACGAGTTTGGAGCCTTCCTGTTCAGAATGCATGAAGCGCTGGGCACAGAGGGGTTAATTATTTCTGACAATACGCAACACACTGACTTGCAACACAAAGTGAAAGCATGAAAAATCGCATTCATTAGGAAGGAGCGCACGCACGCACGCACACACACACACACACACACACACACGCACACACACACACACACACACACGCACACACACACACGCACACCTAGACAACCTGCATAGATGGATTCCTGCATGATACAGCCGGCAGCGATCTCATTACCATAATAATTCATGGTGGTAATTTTACACTTTCACTCTCAGTGTTTTGCTTCAGCGAGAGAGACCCCAGAGACACGTCCACGCGTCCACACGTCCACACGTCCACGCTAATGTCCTCCATACCCCGCCTCTGCTCCGTGATCCGTCTTCGTGTCAGGAATCAGGACCTCTGCCCTTCAGAATCCATACCCAGCTGAAAGGTTATTTACTCAGCACTTGAATTACTACCTTTGTCCTCAAATGGATCATTATTATTATTATTATTAAGAAGAAGAAGAGAAGACGTTTCCAGTGGCTTTATTTATCACATGTCATTACAGAAACATTTCACAGCTGGTATTATATTTCCACATCTGCAGATAGTCTGTGTTTATAGTGACTTGTATATTCTGCTGCATGGCTGGATTCTGGGACATTGCGTGCAGCTGATAGCGTTGTGTGAGGGTTAGGGTTATGAGCGTCGGTGAGCAGGCCTTCACTGGACGGCTGTGGGATCGACCTGCAAAAGGAACTAGAAAGACAATCAGAGATTGCAGACCCTCGCCTCCAATAGACTATTGGATCTTGTGAGACAGTAAACAGGGCTTCCGGATCAGAGGGGCCAAACCTGCTCTAGCTTGCTGCTCCGGAACGTACTACAAGACACCTTCTGGATTCTTTTACCCATCATGCCATTCGTGTCCCTCCCTCTTAAAGTGACACTTTACAGCACAGGCACAATTCCAGATGTAAAAATAATTCTAGAATCTGGATCCAGTTCCGGATCAACGCCATTCTCCGGGAGGACCGAGCCACGGACAGAACCTTGCTTGTGCAAAAATTTCAAGTCGATTGGGTTACTAGTTTTTGAGTTATGCGCTCGGACAGACAAACAAACAGACAAACGGCGAGGGTAATTAGAATGACACAAACAAGCAAACAGCTTGTTTTTCATGGTTCTTCCTCCAGCAGTGTGATGACAGTGTCCTCGTCTTCAGCCTTTTTTTATTCTTCCTTCCTACCTTCGTCATCATTTCTGCAGCAAAGCCGTCCACGGACACGTGAGACATGATGATGACATCATCATGCACCAGTCCTGGGACGACTGCCTACGACATCTCTGCTGCAGGACAGTACACAGGAGGACAGAGAGGAGGAGCCATGATCTTTAGACTTTGCCTGTTTAACTTCCAGCCTTCTTTTCTAAGGCACACTATTGGACTGCAGCTTAACATCTGGAATATAAAAGCTTTCAATATACATGACATGTTTTAGGGAGAATCATTCTGTGAATAATTTGACTTAAACATGATAAAACACATCATTCTCAGGAAAAAAGGAATCCCAGGGTATCGACTGCAGAAAAAAAATAAAACCTGTCCTTAAAAATGACGGACACGGCACCGGAGCAGCTAGTGTGTGTGTGTGTTTGTGTGTGTGTTTTAACATCTTATTTTTGACAGTTCACTTAGCTTACCGTCCACATCTCTCTCTCTCCTGTCTGTCCCTCTACTTCTTTCTATTGATTATTGATCCTCTCCTCTCAAGGTCTCTCTCCATCCTTTCACTGAACTAAAATTACTTCACAATCTACCTTAATTCTATTGATCACATATAGAATGAGGCATTCATTTTACTGTTAATCAATCAGAGGACATCGTTCTCTTTAGAAAATGGGCGAGTCACCAGTTCTCTCTTCTCGTTAGGTGATGGTAGCTTCGTAGCACTGTTGAATATGATTCCCATCAGATAGAGTTCCTGACATCGACAACAAGTGTTGGACCGGTCTTCTGTGCTTGCATCAGTGGAGGGTGTCCCTCTAGGTTCTGGTTCCATCAGAGTTTTGGAATGCTGATGGACCAGGAAGCAACTTTTCACTAGCGCTGTCCAGAAAAACTATCATTTTAAATGATTGAAACATCCTTATAAATCCACGAGCCAGGCTCTTTTAAACTTCTGAAGCTATTTTATCAAAGATGATTAAAGTCTGGGTTGACATATTGATCATTTCAAAAGGTGACACCCAACAAATATAGCTAGTTTTTCATCCCGCCTGCTCTCAAAGCCCTCCATGCTTTAACTTGACTTACCAATTTCAGCTAATTAATTTCTTTTTCTCAAGCTGCACACCTCAGTATATGTGTGAGGAACCAGCCCGCCCTGCTGTGTGTATGATTACCAATGAGAGGCAGCAGTGAGTGATCAGGCCACTGCTGGCTGCAGATAACACTCAGCTCATGCTTCTCCCTCCGCTACCATCAATATGACATTCTGATAATGACATTATATTGAAATTGTAGCTGCATTTGTAAAATCTCCTTGCTTTGTGGAGATGGACACGTGTGTGTGTGTGTGTGTGTGCTGGGTGGGGGTGGCTGCAACACGGCGAGCCACTGAATGAAACGGTGTGGGGAGTCGGTGAGAGCAGATAAAGGCCTGCTCATGTATCAGCCTGCTCACCTGTCTGCAGCCAGACTGCTGTAATGGATCGACACCAGCAGCACCATCACTCACACTCACACTGCTGCAGCAGCGCGTGTGTGTGTGTGTGTGTGTGTGTGTGTGTGTGTGTGCGTGTGTATTTATTTGTGTAATTCCAGTCTGACTTTATGTCAGTTTGATTGATACTTCTAACACTGACACCATTATACTAAAACAGTATCTCTCCCTCTCTCTCTGTGTGTGTGTGTGTGTGTGTGTGCGTAGGAGGACAGGGTTATGGGAAAGGGTCATTGGTGGGACAGATGTGATGGACAGCTGTGTAGGACACATAGATGCTGGAGGATTACGCAGGAAAGCGACGATGTTAATCCAAAAACAAAACCAGAACAAAATTAAAAAAGAGTTCAATGAAAACTAGAAAAGCGCTCAGAGAGCACAGACCTCCCCCAAGCAGCTCGTTCCCCTCCTAACTGGATCTACACCGTCCACATGGTGGATCATCATCAAAAGGTTCTAGATTGTTCTTGGTATCTTCATACACCAACCGTGACAATCCCAACATTCCCTGAAATTTTCATCTCGATCCATCCAGAATATTTTGAGTTATCTTGCTAACAGACAGACAGACAGACAGACAGCAATATTACTGCAGATACATTCACATGAAACAGGTCTTTAATGTTGCCTCGGACCACTGAAGGTTCAATTCAATTAACTTTTATTTCTGTAGTTCCAGATCTTAACAGAAAGTTATCTCAAGGTAAATGGTAAATGGACTGCACTTATAAAGCGCTTTTTCCGCCGCTTCACGGTGCTCAAAGCGCTTTACATTAGTCCGCATTCACCCATTCACACACACATTCACACTCCAGTGGGCGACTGCTGCCATGCAAGGTGCTGCCAGACCCACTGGGAGCAATCTGGGGTTCAGTGTCTTGCCCAAGGACACTTCGACATGCGGACAGTCAGAGCTGGGATTCGAACCACTAGCACGTTGGGAATGGGGATGAGATTGAACACAGGCCAGTGGTTGGAAACTTCGGTGTCACACGGTGCCAACAAAACCATCTGCAGCGTAATGTGACAAAAAACTAAAGAGCTGGTGGCGGACATGAGGAGGGGGAAGGTCCCCCTGGCTCCTGTGAACATCCTGGGGGTTGATGCTGAGGAGGTGGAGGACTGAAGGATGAAGGGGGGCTCTGGCCCTCCTGTATGCAGTCGCATGCTGGGGGAGCAGGTTGAAGGGGGCTGACCCTAACAGGCTCAACAAACTCATCCAAAAGGCCAGTGATGTAGTGGTGGGGGGGGGGGGGGGGGCTCTTTGTCTACTGTGATGGACAGGAGGATCTTGTTGAAGACCAGGTCCATCCTCGGGACCCCCTTTCAGCCTCTGCACCGCACTGTGGAGGGATTGAGCGTCAGCGTCATGTCTGCAGAGCTCTCTCAATTCCTCACGAGGAGACCTTGAGATCAGAAGAATATTTTTCCTGGTGGATTAATAAAGTTTTCTGATCTGATCTGATTCCTGAGGTTTCTTTGTTCTTTCCACCTTGCCTCTTGAGTTCTTCTGTGCACAGATTGTACTGCCCCCTGGTACAAAGCATGTGCGCCTGGATGACTCTGTGCACCTGCAACAGCAGGTGGCAGTAGTCAGCATTGAGAAGACCTGGGGTTCTGGGCATGAGAAGAGTGGACCAACGTCTCACCTCTATGTGAATACTCAGAGGGCTTAACCTGGTAATGCCTGATATAAGAGACAGTATGTACATGATGTCAGAGTAGGTGGAAGTCACTATGGTTACCATAGCAACCGCACTGTGAATAGAAAATACCTGTTGGGCATTTAACTGTAACTATAGTGTAACTACAACTTAAGGACATTGGTCTTCAGATGCAACTGATGACGTCACACAGGTTGTCTCTGCCTGTGCAGGGGATCTGGTGTGTGTGTATTAATGTGTGTATGTGTGTGTGTGTGTGTGTGTGTATTATACATATTATAAGCATGTAAACACAATGCAGACAGACCTTGCTTGTTTCGAGCCAGATGTCCACATGTCTTTCAAACAGCAGGGATTGACCCCTGGGACCTGACCCCACAAAGGTGAAAGGTCAGCCCAGCCTGCTGCTGTTGCCACAGTGATGAATGGCATCCTGAGTGTGTGTGTGTGTGTGTGTGTGTGTGTGTGTGTGTGTGTGAGACAGGGACTTTGTTGTCCATTAGTCTTAATCTGGCATAGAATTCTGATAATTACATTTGGTGTCTTAAAATCTAATAAGGGGACAGCCGCCGGTTCTGGGTGGAGACGGGCCAGACACTGGGCCACACACACACACCAACCAACAGAGACTTCCTGTATCCATTTCTCCAGGGGCTCAATTTGCCTCGGGGCAAAGGAATGACATCATAACGGGAAGTCAAAGGTCATGGCCCAGAGGGCAGAGAGAGCGGGACTGGAGAATGAATTAGACTTCATAGGACAGAAATCATGATGCAAACAACTCTTCTATAAAATAATACAGTTTTACAAACAGATAGGATCACATGAACATCCGTTTTTCTTTTGTGTGACTAAACAGCTGTGAGGGAAGCCAGTGATACAAAATCCGTATTGAACCTTGAAGAGGAGGAGGAGATGATCCGGTTCACATGCATCACATTTAGTTTCAGGCAGGGGTTCCAATCTGGCGGTGCTCACGCCTCGGGGGGTGAGGGATAACATGTTAGGGGGGGCGAGGCAAAGAAAAGGTTGGGACAAAAAAGAAAATACACAAGTCTGTGACGTTTGTTCCTAAATCTGCCTGACGACACCAAGGCAGTATCTGCGCCTCAAAATGCAGTCGCGAGACAAAGACTGTGTGTTGTCTAAGCAGCAAGTTACATTTGTATTAATATTTAACCAGCGTGATCTAAAAGAGGGAGCTGAATTATAGAATGGAATAGCACTTTATTGTTGTTACACAATGAAATTCTGCACAGTGCAAAAATCAAGTCAAGCAATGCAATAGACACAACCGATGAAAAAAACATGTACGAATAAAAAATACAGGTGAGGCAGAATCATAGTCGGGGAGGAAGAGGAGGACTATGAGAGCAGCATCCTCGGCCTCGCTTTCTGTCTGCTTTGTCTTATTGAAAGGTGATGTGATCGTTCAGCGAGGGGGTCCACCGGGAGGATGCGTCACCAGGGCTAGCAGAGCCAGGCACATGTTTCTGTCCAAGATAGAAAAGTAATTAACAGATGGAGGAATTGATGAAAGGAGAAAACACTTTTATGATAACTCCAGCATTGAAGGAACATTGCCGAACTTCGTCCCTCCTTGTCCCAGTCAGACGCTCAGAAGCAGAGACAGGCATTTGTCTCCTCCGGGCTGGACACGCCCTCCTCGTCGGGATCCCTGGAATGAGCCTGCAGAACCTTCAGCACATACAGAACTGTGCTGCCAGGATCCTGACGAGGAGGCGCAGATTTGACCACATTACCCCCGTCCTCCGGTCCCTTTATTGGCTGCCCACTCACTACCGAATCCATTACAAACTCCGCCTTCAGACATTCCAGTGCGTCCATGGCACAACCCCCGTCTACATCAGAGAGCCCCTCATCCCATCCACCACCTCCAGGGGCCTGCGGTCCACCTCCACAGCCCAGGACCAAGCTCTCCACAATGGGGGGCAGGGCCTTTCAGGCAGCTAAATTAATATATATGGGCAGCGCATTGGGTCGCCTCAGAGCAAGAAAGTTCCGGGTTTGATTCCATCCTGTGTGGAGTTTACATGTTCTCCCCGTGTTTGCGTGGGTTCTGTTGGGTTCTCTGGTTTCTTCCCACCTCCAAAAACATGCAGCCTTGGTGGATTGTCCACTGTAAATTGACTATGGTTGTTTGTCTCTCTATGTAACCCTTCGCTGAACTGGCGACTTGTCCAGGGTGTACCCAGCCTCTCGCCCAATGCCAGCTGGGATAGGCTCCAGCGTAAACCCGTGACCCAGAATGAAATAAGCTGCCGAAGATGAGACAATTACTGAA
The DNA here is from genome assembly GCF_040956055.1 of Brachionichthys hirsutus. Classification (NCBI taxonomy): domain Eukaryota; kingdom Metazoa; phylum Chordata; class Actinopteri; order Lophiiformes; family Brachionichthyidae; genus Brachionichthys; species Brachionichthys hirsutus. The sequence continues at coordinate 10,518,605 of NC_090912.1, forward strand.
TGTCTCGTCTTCGAAACAGTGTGTACGTACATTTGTTCTCGTGATGGATGTGTTAATTTGCACCTGGACAGGTGAGGGCTGATCACAGGTGGTCAGTAGGGATGAGTGTGCCAACTCATCACCATGACGATTGAAGCGGTACATGCAGGCCCCCATGATGGAAACTAAACAGCATTGTACCGTAGTTTATTCATCCACACCTCGAAAGACACGAAGAACAGAACAACCAATCATCACTTTCAAATACAAATCTAATCAATATTCTGCAGATAAATGATTCATTGGAGCTTAAATAATATTGACTTACATCCACCTTTGGAAGGCAGCAGGTACCCTAATGAATGTTTACATGTAAACAATACAACCCACCGGGATGGAGGGTCACTGTCTCACAAGCTGCTGCCCATTGGAGTGCTGAAGTTCGCCTTCAGGATCAGCACTGGACAGCTCCATATGTAGCTGACTGCCTATGGAGCTGTCCAGTGCTGATCCTGAGCTCCATATGTAGCCGACTACCTATGGAACTGCCCAGTGCTGAAGTTCACAGTCAGGATCAGCACTGGACAGCTACATATGTAGCCGACTACCTATGGAGCTGTTGCTGATTTGCACTATTGCTTGCTGATTCTCATTCTCTCTGTGTGTATATATCATTGATTTAAGAGAGATTTTGGTTTTTGTTTATGTTCCGATGAGTGCCTTTAGCCGTGGGCCTTCACACGATTTTATTATGTTCGCATAATGATAATAAAGTATCTTGAATCTTGAATCGGAAAGCGTTAGTGTCACATGTTGAACTCAGAGTCTCCGTCCTCACATCGCCAGGTCTATCGTGATAATGTTGTTGTCTTTGTACAAAATGTTGTTACAACAACTACACAAAAAACGTACATTCATTCTCCTCAGGACATTTATTCTGTCCATTCAGCAGGAGAGGAGAAAAAGAGCACTCCCCCTCTGCAGGGACACACACACAATAGGTATCATTAGCCAGCACACACACACACATACACCTACACACACAGAGACACACATTCAATAGGTATCATTAGCCAGCACACACACACACACACACAATAGGTATCATTAGCTGACTGTTTAGTATTCATATCCATTCATGCTACTTCTTCTGCACACAGGCAGAGGCAGAAATTAGCCGGCAGCACCTGACACTCCATCATGATGTCACAGCGGGATTTGGGGGTTTGCGTGTCCATCCGTGTGTGTGTGTGTGTGTGTGTAAGTGTGTGTGTAAGTGTGTGTGCCACATTAAAGGCTGGGAGGAATAAAAAGCCTTACACCATTAGCTACCTAACACACCCCCTGCATGGCGGAAGGAAAGACACAGAAAGACAGCGAGACAGAGAAAGACATTTGGACATTTGCAGAGAAGAGACGCTGGACAGGACGGACTGGAGCACAATCATGGATCGTTCAGTCCAGTGGCTCACAGGTCCTGAAACAGGTGGGCGGTCAGGCGGTGGACCATGTTGGGCCAGAACATGTGCTGTGTTCTGAAAGGGGCTCCAAGTACCTTGTCGACTGGGAGGGATACGGTCCTCAGGAGCGCTCGTGGGTCCCGGCGTGGGACCATTTTTAAAGACTCTACTATGTGACAATGAAAATGAAATAATCATCTTAACAGGCAGCCGGGTGTACTTATACTGCGCCCCCTCAAAGGTGAAAGCAAAATATTTCTGACCGTGCCATACTTGTGTTCCTAACAGTGGTTTGAAAGTGAACAGAATAAAGGCTGTTCAGGACATGTAGGACAGCAGTGAAGTGTGCAGTAGGAGTAACAGGGGAGTTTAGTGTAGAGGTGGGATGCACCAGGGATCAGCTCTGAGCCCCTTTTTGTTTGCCATGGTGATGGATAGACAGGAAGCTCCTTGGAAAATGGTGTTTGCAGATGACATTGTGATCTGCAGTGAGAGCAGGGAGCAGGTAGAGGAGAATCTAGAGAAGTGGAGGTCTGCTCTAGAAAAGAGAGGAATGGAGGAGAGCAGGAGTGAAACAGAGTACATGTGTGTAAATGAGAAGGTCCTAGGGGGGAACATTGATTTGCTGTGGCGACCCCTCAGGGCCGAAAGTACAGTAGTAGCAGTAGTCTGATGGTGTAAGAACCAGGGGGGGAGGAGGTGTTTAGGCTGGTGACAACAGATGCCTTTAATTCAAATAAACATAAAGCACATTGCACATAAGAAAGGTGCTGAGTAAAGAAGACAATCAAATTTCTTTTTTCCATCCCCCTCAGCATCCATTCGTTCATCTCTCTCTTCCCCTGTTTGCAGCTAAAGAAGATTAAACAGAGGTGGGAGGAAAGATGAACACATGATGGGAAATAAAGGAAGGGAGGAGATTGCGGCAGGGAGACATGAGGCTTCCTGTTTGTCCTGCCTCGTGGGCTTGTGACCATTCACACGCACACACACACACACTAATGCATTCGTACAAAGAGACACACACAGACTCAGCATGTCCACACAAGACCAGGGTGTGGGTGGACCTGGCACAGCTGCAGCTGTGGATGGGGGGTCCGACAGCTCAGGTTGAAGTGATGTCTCTCTCTGTGTGTGTGTGTGTGTAGGTGTAGGTGTGTGCACGTGTGTGTGCAAGCGTTTCTTGTACAATCATAATAACACACTGTGGGAGTGAGTACATTTATGTGTTTGTATGTGTGTAATGTGAGCGTGTGTCCATGGGGGTCCCAACCCCCATCAGTCTCACTCAGAACTCATTTAACAGTGCCAGGGGGGCCTTGAGGAACACAAGCTGCAGGGGTGTGGTGTGTGTGTAGGGGTGGGGGGCAGGCAGGAGCAGAACGAAACACGTCCGTCCTCGTCAAAGACCGGAAGAAGATTCCAGTTTGGCTATATACCGAGGAAGAGTACCACAGATGCAATGTTAGCGTTGAGGCTAGCAATGGAGAAGTACAGGGAAGGTCAGAAGGAGCTGCATTGTGTCCTTGTAGATCTAGAGAAAGCCTATAACAGGGCGCCCAGAGAGGAACTGCAAAGTTACAAGGAATAGACGTAAAGAAGGTAGAGGACTTCAGGTACCTCGGGTCAACAGAGCAGAGTGATGGAGAGAATGTGGAAAGGAGGTGAAGAATCATGTGCAGACAGGCTGGAACGGGGGGAGGAAAGTATCAGGTGTGCTCTGTGATAGGAGAACCATGCTAAACCATGCTAAACCATGCTACACCATGCTAGACCATGCTAGACCATGTTAAACCATGCTAGACCATGCTAAACCATGCTACACCATGCTACACCATGCTAGACCATGCTAGACCATGTTAAACCATGTTAAACCATGCTAAACCATGCTACACCATGCTACACCATGCTAGACCATGCTAGACCATGTTAAACCATGTTAAACCATGCTAGACCATGCTAAACCATGCTACACCATGCTACACCATGCTACACCATGCTAGACCATGTTAAACCATGTTAAACCATGCTAGACCATGCTAAACCATGCTACACCATGCTACACCATGCTAGACCATGCTAGACCATGTTAGACCATGCTAAACCATGCTACACCATGCTACACCATGCTAGACCATGCTAGACCATGTTAGACCATGCTAAACCATGCTACACCATGCTACACCATGCTACACCATGCTACACCATGTTAGACCATGCTAGACCATGTTAGACCATGCTAGACCATGCTAGACCATGTTAGACCATGCTAGACCATGCTAGACCATGTTAGACCATGTTAGACCATGCTAAACCATGCTACACCATGCTACACCATGTTAGACCATGCTAGACCATGTTAGACCATGCTAGACCATGCTAGACCATGTTAGACCATGCTAGACCATGCTAGACCATGTTAGACCATGTTAGACCATGCTAGACCATGTTAGACCATGCTGCTCCTCTGCACCTTCAACTGGTGCTGCTCCAGTTACAACAGAACCGCACCACCGGGGAAACGCGACTGCAGAGCGTTCACTTCCTCCGCCTGGATTCCATCCAGCGAACACTGCTTACAGTGTGTGTGTGTGTGCACGTGTCTCACAGTTCAGTGGCCTCTGACCTCCTGCGGTTGCTTTCTTGTGATACTGGTGATTGGCCCAGTTCACACTACCTGAGCGGTACTTTCTGTCACTGACTGAGTAATTACGACACTATAAAGTGTGTAATTCCACCCGGAGGCCCTGCAGCGTCTGAAGGAAAGGAAAACACTGCACCGCAATAAGGAACGATCCGGCGCTCAGTCGGACGCCACCAAGGCGTGAAGAGACAGCGCTTGAACAATATTTTCCCGGCTTCAGAGAGAGCATGGAAACGGCTTCACCTTTAAACTGTGTCACATGTTTAAGACTCTCAGCATGGCGAGGCCCCGCCACACACACACACACCTGGTCCCTCTGCGGGGATCCTAGCGCCACACACAAACTGGTGTCCAGCGTCACACCTGGACTTGTGTCCAGCGTCACACCTGGACTGGTGTCCCGCGTCTCACCTGGACTGGTGTCCAGCGTCTTGCAATAACTCCAGTTGGTGCACTTTAGTGAGGTCACAGCTTGGACTGCAGCACGAACTCTGCTTCCGGTGCATGTTCGACTGTGTTCAGAGGAATAGCAGCGATGGACGATCTGCCTCTTCTGGATGCTTTTGGTGACTGCAGCTTCATCTCTGGCGTCCACGCGGGCCCGGCACCGCTAATTAGATTCAGCACATCTAATGAAAGCTCGGCTTGAGATCTGTGTTTAAGCTGAACGTGCACAGCACAGAGAGAGAGAGTGTGTGTGTGTGTGTGTGTGTGTGAGAGACATGGAGCTGGGTTAGGGTTGGGGAGACAGGCTGCTCGGCGCCACCCCCGTAACGTCCCCCTGATCAGCGAGGCCCCTTCACATGTGTTCCCGCTCTCTAACTCAATAAGGACAGCATATGGGGGTGGGGTGTGTGTGTGTGTGTGTGTGTGCGTGCGCGTGTCTGTGCTCGTCCGATATGGGGGGCACAGAGGAAATGAATTTGTTTCAAAGCAAGTCAAGTGGAAAACAAAAAGTTAAAATAGAATGATGTGTGTGTGTGAGAGAGAGAGAGCGAGAGAGAGAGAGAGAGAGAGAGAGAGACCCTATGTTCTCACACGGACATAAACTCTGTCACATGTATGTAAAAAATGACTTTCTATTTGTAATCTTGAATTTGATATTTTTTTAGCGGCTTGATTGATTGATTTTAGGAAGAATCATCATCATCATCATCATCATCATCAGCCTCTATTTTACTGACTCCTTAGATTTTATTCAATATAAGAAACAAAACATGTAGTAAATATCATGACACTTATGCTGTTGCTAATGTTCTTTCTTTGTTTTTTTTAATGGCTCTATGATTTTGGCCGTTGTGCTGCCTCTCGTGTTCTTCTGGTTAAAGGTTAAACTTCTTAAACCTTAACGTCACATAAAAAACACATCATCAGCCTGAGGCCACTTTATTCTAGTGACAATGAGTTTTCGACATATTACGAATTTTTTGTGACGTTATTAAAATAATAATTATGTTAAAATTCAAAAATGTATTCTACGTTATCATCTATTTTCTCTAATTAATGAACTGTTGCCGTTTTGGAAAATGTTTTTTCTCTACATAAAATTACTGTTTATTCTCCAATAACAGAAATGTATTCTCTGTTGTTATTTACAATGTAAATATCACTGTTACTGTCTAAATATTGGAGTTTTACTATGTATTACTATAAAAAATACAAATCCCCATATTAACTTACCTGTGAAAATAATGTTTTGTTTTTTACACAATTAACGCATTTTTATTATTATGCCAATTAATTGCGTGCAGGTTCGCTGTGGTGGAAATCAAACCTGTTTCAGAGCAGCTGGGTCACCAGCTGTGTGTTTACTTAGTGTGTGTGTGTGTGTCACACAATCAAAAGTAGACAGAGATATGATGCTGGGTTGACAAATAAGACAAAAAATGACAAGCTCAATAACAAAAGACCCCCCCCCCCCCTCTCTCTCTCTCTCTCTCTCTCTCTCTTCCCTCCCTCTCGCCTCTCCCTCTCTCCAACCCCTCTCCCTCTCTCTCTCGCTTCCCGGGGAAAGCAAACTCCGCCTTCCCTCTTGATCGACCATTAGCTCTTTCCCAATTGGTTAATTGACCCCTTTTCGGCATTGTGATTGGTTAACTCCTGTCTCTCTCTCTCTCTCTCTCTGTCTCCACCCCCTGCTCTCTCTCTGTCCACCCCTTTCCCCCTCTCCCTGGTCCCTCTCTTTATTTTTGTCCAATCATTGTCTTGGCTATCAATCAGCTCTGACAGACTGTGGGGCCCATATGAAAAGAAGAGAGAGAGATCATCAGCAGCTGTTAACCTCTCTCTCGCTCTGTCTCTCTCTCTCTCTCTCTCTCTTTGTGTTTTGTATTTTTCTGGGGAAGGTGGAGTGATGGTGGTTTGGGCATTAATCAAACAACCCCCTGGAACGGCAAACACACACGAAACTACTAGCGCACACCCCTCTCTCTCTCTCTCTGTCTGTCTGTCTCTCTCTCTGTCTCTCTCTCTCTCTCTCTGAGCTCAGCTGGTGGTAGAAGTGTATTCAATTCCCTGTAGAAGAAGAGGACATCTGGCAGAGCTAGTTGTGTGTCGGTGTTTGAATGTGTCAAAGGACATGGGCCCGTTGGGTGTGATCGGGCTAGGTACCACCTGACACACACTTACACGCACACACACACACACACACACACACACACACACAGATAGATAAATGTGACACTTAAATGGCGCGGGGAGCCGTGGAAGTGATGCACCATGGGTGCTGTGCTTCCCTGCTACGCCCGGCATTGTGGGATGTTGGAAATGTGAGGGGAGAAAAATAAGAGCAGAAAAGAGACAGAGAAAAGAGAAGAATGACAGAAAATGAAGAGAAGAGAAATAAAACAAACAGATTGAAAGGAAGCCGTGAAGGACGCAGTGGGTCGGGTCGACCGCATCTGAGAGACAATGCCTGCAAGCAGTTGAGAGTTGGCTTCAAATGGATCTCATTTGCATATGTTTTCATATGCAAATCTGAGTATGTAAATGTTGAAATGAAGAGAAGCCTGAATGCAGTGACAGTAAAAACTGTCTCTCATGTGGAGTTCAGGCTCAGTGCGAAGCGAATGTTCACCTTGATTTGACCACTGGACCATCTCTTGGAGTAAAGGAACTGTTAGCATCTGTTAGCAGCTAGGCAGGAACCAACAGCCACTGGTATAGGATGTCCCGATCCAATCACAAGCTCGCAGTCTCGATCAGAATCGGGCATTAGCTCCCGATCAGGACTCGGATAAATATGGATCGTTATTGTCATTACTTACGATCAGTGATTTTGGGTACTGTGGACTGTGACAGATACTGATCCCTTTCCACTTGGTTGTTATTTATGACGGAAAAAAAAAACCTTTCCAACCAAAGCTAGTTCCCAAAACTGTTAAATTAATTGGTTTGTGTATCATTTTTGTTTGTTTACACGGAATTAAACGGGTGTAAATCCTCCCCTGCCCAGGGTGTGATTTTAAGTTTTCATTCCACACCTCACACTATTTCCTCAATTAATTAATTTTTTTTTAAAGTTAGTTGCTAACTGCTATGAGTAGCTACGTTAATCTGCCACTTATGGATTGCACATGTCCTGTTCTGCTACCTTTGTGCACTATGCATTTACACAAACAATGGCTTGGTGCTATTAGCCCCTCTGCTAGCAGCCCAGAGGAACACCAATCACCTTTGTAACATTCCTACAGAGCAGTAAATGTTCCTACAGAGGAGGAAACATTCCTACAGAGCAGTCATCCATCAGGCCGGACGTTTTCTCAGGTCCACCGTCTGCCTACTGCAAGAAGATTGTTAGAAACTGCAGTTAGTGGGTTTTTGTCATAGTATTCTGCACAACCTGGCAGTCTACCCTGACTAAACGATGTTGAGATGGACAGGACTAGCAGGAGACGTCAATGGTCTGCACAGCACGGCCCGGCTGCAGGGAGCTGCTTCCTTTGTTACGTCCAAACATCAGTCCAGACTGGCACAGATGACCGAGACCAATTCTCTGTCAACCAAGCTATACCGGCCCACTGATTAAAAATAGATCTTAACAACATCCAAATGTCTCCTTCAGCAGGACAGTTCCACAAGTCTGCTTTCTACTGTGTTAGATTGTATTCAAACACATCTGGAATTTATTTATGGCCTCCACAGATTTCAAGCAAATTCGTTTTCATCAAATTATGAAATGGTGACAAAACGCTGAGCTACAGTATGTAGAGCTAGTTTAGTAGACAAGAGTGGGAAGTTCTACAGCCAGAACCCTGGCTTTGGGTTCTACAGCCGGTCCTGGTGCACAGGCCTAAGCGGCACCCAGGTATTTGTTGGTCAGATACACCTGGCCTCACCTCGCTTACAGACGAAACCCCCCACGACGCGCTGATGAACTCCATCAACACGACGAAAGTGATGTCATCTTCACTCCAGTTAGACGATTCTATCAGGAAGTGTGTATCTGAAACACACACACACACACACACAGCCATTACTTTTAAAAACACTGTTAACAATAGCTGTGCTGACAGTGATTGATGGGGGTGGGACCCACAGAGGCCAATGGAATGACCTCTCGACCAATGGAAAGCCAGCCATGTGACCTTTGGATCAATCACACCACTTCCAGGTCAAACGTGACCGCAGGGCGGGGCCCACAGCAGCCATCTGAGAATGGAGGAGAGAAAGGAGCGTTAGAACGAGGGACAGACGTTAATGTGACTGTCCGCTGGATGTGTAAATAAACACGCTTTTACTGGAAAGCTGTTGATGTGAATTATATACGAGTGTAGCTAGGAGTCCAGCTAGTTCTGATGTGAACTCTATACGAGTCCAGCTAGTTCTGATGTGAACTCTATACGAGTCCAGCTAGTTCTGATGTGAACTCTATACGAGTGTAGCTAGGAGTCCAGCTAGTTCTGATGTGAACTCTGTACGAGTGTAGCTAGGAGTCCAGCTAGTTCTGATGTGAACTCTATACGAGTGTAGCTAGGAGTCCAGCTAGTTCTGATGTGAACTCTGTACGAGTGTAGCTAGGAGTCCAGCTAGTTCTGATGTGAACTCTATACGAGTGTAGCTAGGAGTCCAGCTAGTTCTGATGTGAACTCTGTACGAGTCCAGCTAGTTCTGATGTGAACTCTATACGAGTGCAGCTAGGAGTCCAGCTAGGGTGACCAGATCATCACTAAACAAATGTGGGACAGCAGACTGTATAAGTGGGACAACAACTTCGCAGATGCCAAACAATTATTAATATTTCCAGACATATGATATATTTTGTGTAATTAAGTGTCCCTCAGTATAAATTAAGTTGTGCATTTAAAGAACTGCGTATTTGACTTGTTCCGAAGGCTTTTATTTTATACAACCTCTTGAAAAATGTAAATAAATAATGTAAATAAACATTCTACAAAGAATGGGGCTATCAATTGTTATTATTTTTTGTAATCTTGTGTTTTAACCGGTAAAAATATACATAAAAACACATTTAAACAGTAGGTCTCCCATCCCCAGTCAGAACTGCTGCTGCAGGATGATTCCAGAAACTTCCTGGACAGAAAGAAGAACGGACTGAGAATCCCCTTGAGCTGCTTCTACCAGGAATAAACTTGTTCCCGGTCACGGGTTTAGGAGCAGCTGCGTTCTTTAGCGGATTGTTCCATGTTTTTCTCTGATAAACGATCATTTTCCTGCGGCATTAGCGGCTTTGTTTGGAGGCGGGGCCAGTGTTGTGGGAAAGTAGAACCGCATGCAGTGAACGATGACAGGCAGCTGTCAATCATACCGGAAGGACAGAGTATCCAATCAGAAACGACATTGCCAGTTTGTCTTGCTTGGGTGAAGGAGAGAAAAGAGAGGAGCAGCGAATCCCACGCTGGTGTCGCTATGATATTAAGTATATAAAATATGTGGCGGTAACATTAAAATGCAGGACACAGCCTCAATTTGCGTGATGCCAGATTTGAGATAAAAATGTGGTGAAATCCTGCACAATGCGGGACGGGTGGTCACCCTAAGTCCAACTAGTTCTGATGTGAACTCTATATGAGTGCAGCTAGTTCTGATGTGAACTCTATACGAGTGTAGCTAGTTCTGATGTGAACTCTATACGAGTGTAGCTAGGAGTCCAACTAGTTCTGATGTGAACTCTATACGAGTGTAGCTAGGAGTCCAGCTAGTTCTGATGTGAACTCTATACGAGTGTAGCTAGGAGTCCAGCTAGTTCTGATGTGAACTCTATACGAGTGTAGCTAGGAGTCCAGCTAGTTCTGATGCGAACTCTATACGAGTGTAGCTAGGAGTCCAGCACAGAACGTACAAGCTATAGATTTGTGTCCAACCCGCTGGAGGATGTGAAACATGCCTGGTACTGTTAGTCCTGGTGCTGCTGGTCCTGGTAGAGTTGGTCCTGGTACAGTTGGTCTTGGTACTGTTGGTACTGGTACTTATACTATTGGTTTTGGTACTGTTGGTTCTGATACTGTTGGTCCTGTTGATGTGATGAAGAAGACATTCCAACCAGCCTGGCACATTCCAACCAGCATGGCACGCTCTTTAACACAGGTAAGTTAGAATGTCAAGCCACACCCACAAAAGTGTGTGTCTGGTGGTTGGAAAGTGAGCCTCAGCACACAGACATGTGTTAAAGATTACAGCCAATCAGAGGTGGTTATAGACACACACACACACACACACACACACACACACAGGTTTGTTTATTTACGGTCAGTGTCAAGTGTCTGAGATTGATTATAAATGAACACTGGCTCATGATTAGCTTGAACATGATGGTCTGTGTGTGTGTGTGTGTGTGTGTGTGTGTGCCTGGTGTTGAATTGGAAGCAGGAAAGTAGTCCTGGTATCGATCCATCACTTTGACCGTGCTGAAATCCAAGTGCTGTGATTTGTGTACTCAATCTGTGAGTGTGTGTGTGGGTGCGTGCGCTTGCAATTAGCTTTATTTTGCCCATAAATTAAACATGCACAACTGCACACTTGGCAGAAATCAATCAGGTTGTCCCAAACACATGCACCAATTTATCAATTATGCTGTCAGTAGCCATCATCATCATCATCATCATCATCATCATCATCATCGTGGTGACTTAGACCTGCTCAGTTTACTGTTTGTGTTTCTATGGTTATCAGTTTAGAACATACTCAATGGGCGAGGCGGGGTACACCCTGGACAAGCCGCCAGTTTATCGCAGGGCAACACAGAGACAGGCAATCAGCCACACACACACTCACACCTACGGGCAATTTAGCGTCACCAATCTGCCTAATATGCACGTTTTTGGTGGTGGGAGGAAGCAGGAGAACCCGGAGAGAACCCACGCAGACACGGGGAGAACATGCAAACTCCTCACAGAAAGACCACAAGTCGGATTCAAACCCGCGACCTCCTTGCTGTGAGGCAACAGCGCTTACCACTGCGCCACCGGGCTGCCTTTGGAAAGTTAACATGCTTATATTAATGCTGTGGTTTCAGGGTTGCATGTTGCTGCTACACATGAAGAAGGACAGCAATAATCTATCCATATATTTTTACAACTATACAATTGAATATGCAATGTTTGTAACTTAAGTAGTGAACTGATCAAACGGAATAATTCAGCAACATGGCAATAACAATAGCAACACGCTGCAGTCAGGAAATCAATAATCTGCTGGAGGTGACTATTGAAAGTTATTTGAACTTTTTTTTTCCAGCATGTGCTGAAATGTTGATCCCGGCTACATATGGAGCTCAGGATCAGCACTGGACAGCTCCAAAGGTAGTCGGCTACATATGGAGCTGTCCAGTGCTGATCCTGAAAGTTACATCTTTTCCGCGGCATTGACTCGGGGAATGTTCTTTATCTTGCCCACTTCGGTTGTTTTTTTTTGGTTTCTGCATGTCCATGACAAGACAAGGTGGTGGCTTTTTGGTTTTGCTTTGATTTTGTATCGATTATCTTTGTTCCTGCGTGATGATTGCATTTGAATGGAACTTTTCCACAATATTAGATGTGTTAATTTATTCCCATCACTAACTTTGGTTCATACTTGTGATTTTTCTAATTTACAGTCTGGCTTTATCTCTAACAATTTTTAAGTTACAACCTTTTAAAAAAGTGATATCAAAACTGAATATTTTATTGTAATTACTGTGGCAGCTAAAGAGTTAAATAAAATAATAAATAGTTATTTAACAGCATGTTAAGGAGTAGTTACATTTATTTTACATTAAATGACATTACATTTAGATACATTTTTTACAGTGTTACGGTTTACATTTGGCCTTTGGAGGGCAAACATAATGCTAACGTGGCCCTTGGAGAACATGAGTTTGACACCCCTGATCTAGAATCCTCCTTTGCTGCGCAGCAGCACCAACGCTACACACACACACACACACACACACACACACACACACGCACACTCCACTGGGAGGCGTTGTTGCTCCCACACCCAGCTGCCATCACCTGTCAGTCAACGCCTGCCATGACCAATCAGAGGCCTGTCTCTCCTCCTTTGTCCCGGACATCCTTTGGTCATTTTGGACAAACAGAACCGACAGCCATTCAGGCCAGTGTGTGTGTGTTAGTGAGTGGCAGATATTGTCACCATTTGATCAAAGCCGACCAAGGCATAGCAACATCATAGTAACAACATCGCAATGATGAATTGAATTCTACCAGCATTTCATAGACACACATTCTCTCTCTCTCTCTCTTTCTCTCTCTCTCTCTCACACACACACACGCACACATTATACGACATATTACACAACTGTACAAGGAAGGAATCCCTACAAAGAACTGACCTTATTAAATATTCCTCGCCACATAATGCCATAGTAACAGCAAGAACATGATGATGTCACTTTAGTCACTATATGCCTCATCTAAATTCAGGAACCTGATCTGGAGCCTCATCCATGGAAACGCACTCCTAGCAAGTAGAATCCTGTTTACAGCAAAGCTGATTCTTTATGTTGATGCAAGGTTGAAATGAAGGTCACTGAATCTGCACGGTCTGAGCCTCGTATCGGTGTCGCCGCCATGTCTCTGTTCCTGAACGTCACGAGGCATTCATGCCTTCATACCGTAAGTTTGGTTGCTCTACTTTATTTTCAACACAGAATGAAGATCAACGCTCGTACTGTGTCCTGAACAATAATGTGTGTTGGCCCTCAACATGTTCCTACACAAGCCGGAACTTTCCTAGAGAGTCATCAGACGTAAACTGGCGTTTCGCGCCATCTAGTGGCGGGGGAAATGATGTGCAGTGGTCACACATTTACGCTTGATTTGAGTCCAGGGTTTACCACATGATTGTCTTCCTGAGCTCTTCACAGCGCCGGCACTTCCTCTCCTTCTTCTTCCTCTCCTTCTTCTTCCTCTCCATCATCCTGTCTTCTCTGATCCACGTTTAATGAAATCATTTGGAAGCCGTCTCCTCTTATCGGCTTGGTGTTGTAGAAACCAGAAACAGTCCCCGTGCCGAACTGCAATCAGCTGCTTGAATGATGATTGTTCCATTTCATGGTCGATATATCGCTCTTATTTTCTATAGATCTCAATGCTTCTGCAGCAGAAATGAACTTTTTGCGTGTTTGAACAGTTGTGAGCGTTTAGAACGTGCTGCATCACCAGCAGGTGACGTTTCTGGCTGAGGTTTAGGGTTAGACGTTTTTACATTACCTTTCGAGTGGACGCACCTAAAGGTGACTCCCAGTTGGTTCCACATATACGTCTTAATGCTACTTCAGTTTTTGCCACTGACTGATCTGAGTATTGACTACAGACAGGGGTAGTTTTACTATTTATTGGACTATAAGGCATAAATTGTAAAACTGGTGACACTTTATGTTACATGAACTGTCCTGACCTACAAACCCCCTTTCTGTACTCAACATTACATTACCATCAAGAGGACTGGAATGGCTTCCCTGCAGGAAACGGCCTGCTGCTTCTGCACGGAGCCAGCGTCTGGATTCTCGTGATGCATGTACAGCCGTGGAGCATCATGCGCTGTCAGGCAGGAAGTGATGATGATTCATGTTCCCTGACCCTGAAGCTGTAAATGACTTTCATTTGCACTCATACAATGACATGGGCTTGGATTGGGTTTATTTCTGTAGAACCTCTGTAGATCAGAAATGTAAACTCGCTGAATAGCGTCTCTGAATGTATATCATCGATACAGACAGGAGTTGAGGTTATTGAAGGACAACTACAGTAATACTAATCCAAACCACTGGCCTGATTTGTGGGCTGGTAGCCCCAACCTCGTCTCCTGTGTCCTTTATTTTCCCTGGCTTGTCTCTACGTGTTTATCTTCACACTGGGATTAATGGTTTTCCGTTGCTAATTGCGGCGGTGTGTGTTTTCTGTTGGCTGGTTTACTGTTTCTCCAATCAGAGCTCTGAGATCCTGCATGGAGCCCGGTTGTTTTTTCAAGCATAGGGCACCATTTATATCTGTGTGTGTGAGTGTGTGTGTGTGCGTGTGAATGTGTGTGTGCATGTGTGTGTGTGTGTGTGTGTGTGTGTGTGTGTGTGTGTCTTCCACCGTGCAGAGCTCTTCTCAAATAATTTTCCGTTCATTAGACTGGGTTCATACTTTTAAACAGAAAGCAGATAATTGTGATCATGACCCTCTCATCAGAACTATTCTAGTCTCTAGGGTTCAGAGGTTTATCGAGGGGAGAAAAATAAATTTAGAAAATAAACATAACTGTTTTTTGAGAGTAAGATTGATTGATACCAGCCTGCCTGCCTGTCCGTCTCCCTCCCTCAACTGTCTAGTCCTCATGCTAAGCTTTATTTAGCGTAAAGGCTTGGGCGGGGTACGATCTGCTCATTTAACGATTAGTTAAATAGCAAACTCAACTTTTCCCCATGCCCTTCCTTTGTGGCTGCAGTCTTGGGTTTCTTTGGTGTCTGGGGGGGGGGGTCTTCTGGGCCCTCCTCTCGAGACCTCTCCCTGGAGGCTGCGGCGGCCCTGACTCTCTTCTGATGGTGGTGGTAGCCTGACATCTTGAAGGTGCTAATGAGTTCTCTGCAGAAAAACAACAGCATCACATTAAAGGAGAGGCTGCGAGGACACCAGCCTCCATGTGGATGCTGCTTTAGGAGGGCTTGGGTTGTTATAGCAACCCAGACAGATCAGCCAATCAGACGAGCTCTAAAAACAAATACCCTGCATGCTAATGCTTCCCCGACTTGTCGCACCTTTAGCCAGAGCATTGAGACTGACACAGAGGACAAATGGATGCTGAGCTTTCTACTCCCGTTAAATATGAATATCTCAGAAGGCACTGGCGGTTCTGACCCGACGGACCAAACAGAACACGCCCCCGCCCAGGTTGTTCGGGCCTTGTTCCGGAGCCCCCGGTAGGTGAAAATGTTTTATTGCACAAAGACAAACATCATTACGTCTCATAGAAACTGGATTGCAGTTCAAATCAGTGCTTCTCTCATATCACATAACAATGTGCACCCTTCCTCAGAACCAGAACCAGAACCAGAACCAGAACCAGCACACTTTATTAATAACCTTTAATAAATGCTGTTTATATGAGACGTATATTTACGACGTGTCATCCTCCATACATCTACTTCATTTCTGTCTGTAATCTGGTGAACCAGTCCTCTTATTCCTACTAGCAGGTTAGTCTGGATTAAACACACACACACACACACACACACACACACACACACGCACACAAAGTGAGTCTTTTACCTTCTTTTTAGCCCCCTCCCTCCTGTTATTACTTACATCCCACCCACTTCTCTCTCTCTCTCTCTCTCTCTCTCTCTCTCTCTCTCTCTCTCTCTCACACACACACACACACACAGACTCATTGTCTATGTCTCTTATTCAAGCCCCCCCCCCCCCCCCCCCCTCTCTCTCACTCTCTCTCTTTCCCAGCCCACATTTAGTGACGTCACAAAATAATTAGCCAATCACCCATAGGCCACTCTGTCACTGTCAGAAGCCTGACCAATCGACTGCTAGACGATGGTGCTCCCCAGCCAATGGGAGTGAGTGTTGTTCTCCAGTGCACTCCATGCACAACGCGAGCAGCTGGAGTCACAGACGCATCCGGATCAGGAATGAGGACGGACACCGTCTGAGGGAAGACGTCGTCCCCGGGAAAGTAAAGGATGCTCTTATCAAATCATGGCCCCTCTGCTGTTGTCATGACAACGCAATGAGAGAAGCTGACCATATGACCCTGACCAACTCACACTCCTCAGACCTAAACTCCAAATCAAACAGGGGGTCATTTAAATGGGATGCAGCAGAGTTCTGTCTGTGTGCTCTGATGAAAAGCCGAGCTATGGCAGAGATGAGGAGCGATTCTTCCTCACGAGTCCGACTCTTGAGCGACGACACTGCCTGTTCTCATTTTACACTTCACTGGCTGCTGCAGCAGGACTGATGAGCTCCAGCTGAGAGAAACACCCGGAGGGAAACACATTTAAACTAACATTATGTAGCAGTTTAACCTAAAAGAAATAACAAGGGCGAAGGAAACAGCCCATAATGAGTTAATAGGTGGTCATTACTGCTGTTATCCACCAGAGGGAGACATTATCTGTCCATCTATCTGTCGAAACCGCTCTCTTCTTTCAATTTCGAATGCAATATATTCAGAATATATTTATTTATTTATTTATTTATTAATTAATTTTATTTATATAAAATAGTTTATATAACAAAATGTACATAATTGTATATTTTACAATAAAGTTCACTTTGCATCTACAAAACAAGAAC
Source organism: Brachionichthys hirsutus (assembly GCF_040956055.1). Lineage (NCBI taxonomy): Eukaryota > Metazoa > Chordata > Actinopteri > Lophiiformes > Brachionichthyidae > Brachionichthys > Brachionichthys hirsutus. Next base: position 10,535,443 of record NC_090912.1, read on the forward strand.
TCAGGCTGCTCTATGAACAAATCCAGCCCATTAATAAACAAAATGAGATGCAAACAGAAAGCACTTAACACAACCTTTGTGACCTTCATCCATGTCAAGGTCACATTACCACATTCAAAAAAGCGATATCCTTCTGTTATGATGAGATGAAGCAAACAGTTTCACAAATTCCTCCAAATGTAGAGCACCTGCCATTCTGGACTCTAACCGGAGTATTCCTAGGTGGCCAAACCGGCCATCAGCCATGGTCGTTCTCCGGTGAGTTTTTATTCACTTAAGGGCAGAAAAACTTATTTCACAAGATGCTAACTGGAATTATAATGTAAATTTTACCCAGTATAAAGAGTTCATTAAAAACCTCTTTATACGGTTCCAAAAACACAACAAAATCCAGCAGCGTTGCTGGTTTATTTCCATTGTGTTGCTTTCTTTGCAGAAGTCCTTTTGTTTGATGAAGCTCATGCTTCAGGTCTTCTAAATCTTTTTCCTAAAGCAAGCAGCGGTTCTTCTTTCAAGAATGTTGGGCTTTTGGGATCAACCTGCACTCCTGCCATTATCTCACTATTGTTTTGTGAATCTCTTCTGCAGTGAGACAGTAAGTACTTGATAAAATATACTTCTTTTGAACTCTTCATTATTTTCTAACTCATAGTGCCTTTGTCCAACAGTGCTCATAACTCGCTAGTCAGTCCAGAAATGTAGAATTGGCATTCGGTCGTCTCTTGTTTTGTGGTTCTGTGCTCGTCTTGCATTGCTCTACAAGCTCTTCTTTACTCAAGGGCCACATTAGCATTATGTTTGCCCTCCAAAGGCCAAATGTAAACCGTAAAAACACAGTAAAAAATGTAACTAAATGTAATGTAATCTAATGTAAAATAAATGTAACTACTCCTTAACATGCTGTTAAATAACTATTTATTTTTTATTGAACTCTTTAGCTGCCACAGTAATTACAATAAAATATTCCGTTTTGATATCACTTCTTTAAAAGGTTGTAACTTAATAATTGTTATAGATAAAGCCATACTGTAAATGATAAAAATCACAAGTATGAACCAAAGTTTGTGATGGGAATAAATTAACACATCTAATAATGTGGAAAAGTTCCATTCAAATGCAATCATCACGCAGGAACAAAGATAATCGATACAAAATCAAAGCAAAACCAAAAAGCCACCACCTTGTCTTGTCATGGACATGCAGAAACCAAAAAACCAACCGAAGTGGGAAAGATAAAGAACATTCCCCGAGTCAATGCCGCGGAAAAGACGTCACTTTCAGGATCAGCACTGGAGTCGTGATTGGATGTCAGATGGCCAGACGGCAATTAATCTTTTGACATTTGACGACTAAGTAGAAAATGTAACACATATATAACAGCGACAATAATAATAATAATATTATTATTATTATTCAGAAATAAGAGCACGTAGAATCCAGGATAATTATTCAGCTTTTATTTTTGGTCTCATAAGTGGACATAGAAATTTCCCTCTCTCAGATAAAAGGCAGTTTCAGCAACATCCAAATGTAAATAAAATAAAACATTAGTTGGCGTTTTTCAACCATGAAAATATTTATTAACACATTTAACTCTCAGAAAATAGGCATTACTCCACAACTTCTTCATGATTCTGAACACCAAATGTTGACGGTGCAGATCTGTTACCTCCAGGTTTGCATTGTGAAGGCGACCTCCAGAATACAGCGCTAACTATGATGTCACAAACACTTTTGCATCTGCTGCGGTCCAGATTTAACACACAGCCTCGCCCCCCCACACACACGAACGGCTTCCAAACTGGGGGCCACTCCGCGCACTAACGAGGCCAGAACGTGCAAGTCTGACTCTTCAATGAAAGAGATCCAAGGATAAAAACATTTTGACGTTGGGTGGGGCTCAGCTTTTTCTCTCTTTCTTTCTTTAATATTCAGATTATTTTACTGTTTCCCAAAGTTCTGAGTGCTGGATGAGAAATATTAACGCTCTCACCACCCTAAACAGAAATAAAGATGCAAAGTGGCACAATTTTAATTCACAATAATGTAGTTTGCAAATATCCTAATGCATATTCTGCCTTAACAGGGAACATGTCCAATGTGTCAAAAAGACGTCAGTAACGTTGTCATTTGTGCAAAGTTAGATGTGTTTCAATGTCTTTATTCTAGTAAGCATTAAGTATTGCGTTCCGTATACGGCTAAAGCAGTCTGGGATTTCCTACTATTAATATTAATCCGTCCTTGTATGTGCGTTTGTACGTTCTGATAAAGGTTTGTATTCAATCTTTAGGTGTTTAGAAGTTGTTATGCCGACCCACAGAAAATTAAGCAAACATTCCCATTCCCACACCCAACACATTTACCCCCCCCCCCCGAATCAGCAATGTTAAGGCGGTGCCTGTTATTAATATGGAAAACATCCAATAGTCATATTTATCTTTGAGTGATTGAGAACGGAAGATCCTGCTCCCCCACAGATTGATAATCTGACTGGAATGGGACGTGACTGGAGAGGACATGACGGGACGGGACAGGACGGGAGAGGAGAGGACGACGGGACAGACGGGGCAACTCTCAGACTGAAGCACAACCAGACTTCAGGCCTCCAGCTGAGCCTTTTGTGATCTCATTCAGTCTGTTTAACGAGATCTCTGCATGTGAACCATCTTCAATAAATTAAGTCATAAACATTGTAAAATCACACAGAAGCCAGAATGACTGGCGGGCTGACTCCAGGAAGCAGCCTACTGGCCGACAGGCTTCCACACGTTCCCTTTAACATGTTATTATAAAAAAAATATCTTTGGGACTACAAATGATGTCTTCAGATTGTCCAGCTCATTTCAGTATGGACCATTTGATCTGCTCCTTGGCCGACTGCAGAACCTGCACAAAACAAGAGTCAACAAAACGATACTTGTAAAAAACAAAACAAATAATGCAATAAAATATTTTAAAAAAAATCACATATGTTAAGAAAATGTGTGACTGCGGTTGATCCGACGAAGCATTTTAAATATAAAGTGTGATTGTTGTTATTCATAAAAGCTCATGAAGTGTACTTTCTGTCATAATAGCAGAAAAATGTATTTACAGTCAACCACTAACCCTAATGCATTTAAAGCATTAAACATGCATGCCATACTATCAATAATTCAATAAAAGGATCTTATTTTTAATGAAAAGCACTCAGAGAATGCAAACCTCTGCCGAGCAGCTCATTACATTTCAGATTTTTTTCCTGACCTCACATTTTAAGTAAATGGGAAATAAAATATTTTATATTTTGTATCTGGATTGCTCTCAAACTTTAATGGCATCTAAGTTAGACCAAGACCCATCTTCAGATTTTTATTTATCAAGATCCATCCAGCAGTTTTTCCTGTAATCCTTCTAACTAACAAACAAACAAACAAACGCTGTCAAAACGTTCTTTACATTTAGGTTGAAGCACCAATGTTCAGCCACTAGAGGGCAACAGAACTGTTTGTTTGCGAGACACAAAACAAAACACACTAGTTTGTTAAAGTTGCAAAGTTGTAAGACTAGAGAGGTGAGGCTGTTGAGACGACAGTAAGACTTACGTTAGTGGTGAGAGCCAGTTTCTCTGTTATGTGCTGTCAGGGGTGAGATCAAGACAAGCTTAGAGCATTAGTGCACGCACACACACACACACACACACACACACACACACACACATGCACTCCCTCTTTTACAAGTCAACATGTCCATGCACATGTGAATTCCTACAGGCCAGACGGCACCGCAGCAGCAACACAAAAAGGAAAGCATGGTGGAACACAGAGCTAAGGGAACGTTGGCATGCACAGATGGAGGGGCTTCCTGGGGGGGTCGTGTTGCTGCAGCTGTGGTACACAGACCAACAACCGACCACTGGGCCTCCCTGGTGGGTGGGTTCTCTCCGGGTTCTCCGGCTTCACCAAGAACAGGCAACACAGGTGAACTGGAGGTTCTAAATTGTCCGTAGATCAGGGACTCCAGGTGGAGAATACTTCCCCACTATGACCTGGTGCGGCGCAGTGGTTAGTTAGTTATACTCTGGTGTGGCGCAGTGCTTAGTGTTAGTCATACTCTGGTGCGGCGCAGTGGTTAGTGTTAGTCATACTCTGGTGCGGCGCAGTGGTTAGTGTTAGTTATACTCTGGTGCGGCGCAGTGGTTAGTGTTAGTTATACTCTGGTACGGCGCAGTGGTTAGTGTTAGTTATACTCTGGTGTGGCGCAGTGCTTAGTGTTAGTTATACTCTGGTGTGGCGCAGTGCTTAGTGTTAGTCATACTCTGGTGCGGCGCAGTGGTTAGTGTTAGTCATACTCTGGTGCGGCGCAGTGGTTAGTGTTAGTTATACTCTGGTGCGGCGCAGTGGTTAGTGTTAGTTATACTCTGGTACGGCGCAGTGGTTAGTGTTAGTTATACTCTGGTGCGGCGCAGTGGTTAGTGTTAGTTATACTCTGGTGCGGCGCAGTGGTTAGTGTTAGTTATACTCTGGTGCGGCGCAGTGGCTAGTGTTAGTTATACTCCGTCCTTGTACTAAAAACAAAGACATAAAACACTGCAGAAAAAAAATCATGAATTGTCACAGAAGATGTTGCTGCTGTGTGTGTGTGTGCGTGTGTGTGTGTGTGTGTGTGTGTGTGGGGGGGGGGGGGGGGGGGGGGTTACCTGGGCCACACTTTGTTCAGATAGTGGGTTTTCATCCGCCTGGAACACAAACAGAAAGAGTGTGAACATGAACACACACCGTTAGTCAGCATGCTGTCTGCTTGTCTCACCTGTCCCTCCCCCTCACACATACATGCCCCCCCCCCCTCCACACTCTGCCTGTCTACAGCACATGTGTGTCAAATGTGGCCCTCTAAGTCATTTTTTGTGGCCCCTGTGTGCAGACATTTGTTTTTGTAAAATGCGGCATCTGTCACACACGTTCTTAAATAAAAAAATTAATAGTTATTTAACAGCATGTTAAGGAGTAGTTACATTTATTTTACATTAGATTACATTACATTTAGTTACATTTTTTACAGTGTTACGGTTTACATTTGGCCTTTGGAGGGCAAACATAATGCTAATGTGGCCCTCGGAGAAAATGAGTTTGACACCCCTGATCTAGAGCAGCTGGCTCTTGTCTGCCTGTCTGTCTGCCTGTCTGTCTGTCTGTCTACAGCAGCTGGCTCTGGTCTGCTTGCCCCTCGAGGTTACTGGTGATGTAATCAAACAGGACGATGCTATAGGCTGGCTCTGACTTTAACTGACGCCCATCGAACAGGGAGACAGGTGAGACAGGGCGACCTGCCGCCTTCCCGAGCCCAGCTGATCTGATGCTTTTCACTAACACACTATCTGAATCAATCAATCGATGGGCGTGGCTGGTCGTTGGAATCAACTGACGGTGATCTCACCCTGTAGTTGACCTTCTGCAGGACCTGCTGGGGGTCACTCTCCAGAATCACCCTGGCAACAGGAGAAAGCAGCCAATCAGGACCGGGATTATTACTTCCACCAGGCCAACGCTAAAAGCTGCTCACACTTCTAGAATCATCATCTGCATGTATATCTGAGTACTCCTTCTACTTATACACAGTACAAATATTTCCAATCTGAATCTAGATTCATGGTGAAATGGGCGACATAAAAATGTCCTCTTCTCTTACCCCCCATCAATAATTTCATCCACCACTAGGAAGACGCCCTCCATGTTGTCCAGTAAACAGCGGCGCTCCACGTTTTTCCTGCAGGTGACAGAGCAGCAACACGCCATTAAATCCACACACGCCCCAAACCCGAGTGGAACCTCAGCGAACAATGACTTGAGAGGATTGATGCTCGCCGTGTCTCTGTCCCTCACACTGCTGCGCTGGTCGCTATAACAACCACATCAGCTGCTGTTTGGCTCATAATGTTGCGGTCAACAGTGAGGAATCCTGGTGCGAAGCACATGATTGTGCAGGAAACCGGAGAACCGGGAGAAAACCCCGAACTTTCGCGCTGTGAGGCGGCGGCGCTACCCACTACGCCACCTCTCTGCTAACTAATCCTAATGAAATGCTAAATAAGGACGCGGTGTCGTGTTTGTCCAACGTTTAAGAAGAGCAGAAACGAAGAATCGACTGGGCTCGTTTCAGTTCGGCTGAAGACGGTTCACCTTCATCCAGGAGTCTTCTTCAGTTCACTTAGAACTGAAGGAGGAGCGTCTTCAACCAAACTGAGACGAGTCCCGTTGATTCTTCGTTTGGGCTCTCCTTGGTTTGCCTCGCCCTCTGGTGGAGGGACGGCAGATTAGGACTGATGCCTGTGGAACATTTCAGCGGGACCGAAGCTGCAGGCAGACGACAACGTACCTGAGGATCTGACTGAGGGACTCAAACAGGCAGTTCAGTACCGACATCAGCATCAGCTGCAGAGAGAGAAGAGACACGCGGTGATTTCACACACGCAGCATCGCTAGCACGGCTAGCACGGCGGCATCCAGAACGCACACAGCGACATCTTTCTGGAGTCCAGCTGCAACTCTAGATCAATGTTGAGCTCCGACCGGCTCACAGCTACAGGCTGGAGCACGTTCACCTGCTCGGTGCTGCCGCCCGCCTCTCTGTCTCCAGCAGGTGTCGCCGTAGCAGCAGCGTGGACACATGTTTAGCCTCTTGGACAGATATCTGGGACAAAGCCGTGAAGGCGCTTCACCGAGCGGATGACGACGACGTTCTGCGAGCCGTCCGTCAGCCGTCCCCCCCTCCCCCCCCCAACCTTTAAGCTCTAATAGCCTGCTGTTATTGGTTTGGACTGAACCGAAGCGTACCTCATTCTCCTGAGTGCTTCCCACCACATAGAAGAAGAGATCCACGCTGCTCTTATACACGATGGTCATCCCCTCCAGGAAGGCGATCTCATCTGCAGGAGGAGGCGAGGAGAAAGGAGCGTGTTAGCAACCACGCTACTATTCTGCTAGCACGCCGGCTTTAATTCATCCCACTTTTTAAGTTAGTCGAAATGAGATCCAAGGGAACAGAATTATAGGAGAAGAAACAATGATGGGGACTGAAATAAACTGAAAGGAGATCATCCAACAGACGAGTGTGGAAAGAGCGATGTTCAGAAAAGAGAAGAAATAAAAAGGCAGAAAGCTGCACAACAGGAGCGGAGAGAAAGAGGGAACGTTTACAGAGGAGGGAGGAGCATCTGATAAAAGAACGGCAGTAAAGAGGAAAGGAAATAAAGGGTCAGAGAGAGAGAGAGAGAGGAGGAGGAAAGGAAGAGAAGAGCAGAACAAAGGGATGAATGACAGGAGAGGGAAAGAGTGAAGGCACCATAATATGGGAGGAGGAAGAGAAGGAGGAAGGGTCAGGGGTCCGTCGTGTGAGATTATTCTACAGAGAGCAGCCAAACGACCAGCCGGCTCCTCTGATTGGTCGATTAAAAGCAGCAAAGTTCAAAGGCCAGCAGGAAACGCCAAGTGTCCCCTCCAGGTGTCGCACAGCTGACACTGGAGATGTGTGTGGGAGGCGGGCACGGCAACACACACACACACACGCACACACACACACACACACACACACACACACACACACACACACACACACACACACACACACACACAGGTACTCACTGTCGGCTTTGTGCGTCTTATTGAAGACGTTCCTTTCAAAGTTCTTCTTGTCTTTCATGGTGGAGTAAAGCTCGGGGTCGTAGTACTGAAACACACGAGCACAGGGAAGGAAGACGCGTCATCGTCTGAGGGGTTCTCCTGCAGAACACAAGGTACCGTAGGAACCTGGGAACGCCTCTGGTAGACATCACAGACCCCTGATTGGTCAGCATCATCTCTGTCATCAGCGCCCGGCACGCCTGACCTGGCAGGGCCTCCACGCCATCCCTGCATCCGGGATCCCACCAGAGACACCAGGGACACCAGGGACACCAGAGACACCGTCCACAGTCTCTCGGGTCCCCTCAGACTGTCTCTTCCAGCTGGATTAAGGGAAACGCCCTCTATTGTCCACACACGAGTCCCCTTACAGGTGCAGGTGGGACAAAGGCCGTCTGCGGCCTCAGGCAGAGAGGTGTCCATGCTCACAAAGCCTCAAGCGACGCCACCTCTGCCAGCCAAGTTGCATTGTGGGTGCAGCTGGAGTTCAGGATGCTCCTGGTGGTCCTGGAGGTGGGAGTGGGCGCCCTTCAGCCTGCAGCTGAGGGGGGGGGGGGAGGCAACATCCTCGGCCAGTTGAACGCCAAGGAGGGGGCGTCCGCTCCAACGGCCGATCAGGAAGCATCTATTGATTTGTTCGGGCGGTTCCTGCTTCGTCAATGCGTCACCTTTCAGACGTGTCCACGGTCAGAGACGACCCAGCCACGGTCGAGGGTTCTTCTCGTGGAACCGCGTTCCATTGCGTTACGCGGCTTCTGGTGAACACTATAGCGTCTGGCTGTGGGACGCCGCATCCATTGGGTTCGGTCGACCGATGACAAACAACTAAATAAAAAGGGCGTGGCTCGCCAAGCTTACCTTGGACAGGAGTCTGTTGCCGTCATTGTCAAGTATGAAAACAGCCTTCACCGTGTAGAGGGACGGGTCCTGCAAGACACAGAGTCCTTCAGCGTCTTAGTGAGAGCCTCCACGTGTTTCCTCCACGAAGTCAGATCCACGCTGAGCCCGACCCCCCCTGGACCCCCCCCCGGGCTGCATTCACACTTTGCTTTCGTGCTCGTTTCCACCGATGGAAGACATCGTTCATCTCTCCTGTGAAGTCCTCAGACCCGGGACAAAGTTCTGTTATGCACTGACTAGCATAGATCCACAGTCAGAGTGTATCACAGAACTTAGACCAGGATCTAGAAGTGGGCCCGGGTCTGGGACCGCGAGCCCTGCTGAACGGAGTCCGGTGCACAAACCGATTTAAACCGGCACCTGAACGCACCATCGTCGTTGACATTGAAAACAGAACCGACCGATCTGGCTCGGAACACAGTCTGACCCGAAAGACTGTTCAATAAAGGCGATTTATTAACGTCAGACTGAATTGCAGCAGATCAGACCGTTAGCGATGGGCGGATCAATCGATTGGACGACTTTAACTTCAGACCTGCAGCGGCGGCGGCTCGAAGCGAGCGGTCGCTCCGGCACCGCGATCAACTGAACACTGATCTATTGTTTTTAGTTTAAAGTGGGACCGCATGTCCCACGAGACATGTTGACATGACAACCATTCGGTGGTGACTGGAGAAGGTCCGCTGGCTGCTGATAGGAACATAGAGAAGAGTTGAAAGTCACGCGAGCCGTAATGGTCGTAAATACGACTACTGGACTTTCTCCTTGTCCCCTGAGGGGTCTCCACAGCAACCCAACCGTCTCCACTTCACCCTGTCCTTTGCATCGTCCTCCCCAACACCAGCCACTCTCATGTCCTCCCTCACTACGTCCATGTATCTTCTCCTGGGTCGTCCTCTAGTCCTGTTCCCTGGCAGTTCCATCCTCAGCATCCTTCTACCGATATAGTCCCCGTCTCTCCTCTGGACATGTCCAAACCATCAAAGTCTGGTCTCTCTGACCGTGTCTCCAAAACGTCTAGCCTTCTCTGTCCCTCTTATTGTCTCATTTCTAATCCTGTCCAACCTGGTCACTCCCAAGGAGAACCTCAGCATCTTCATCTCCTCCACTTCTAGCTCCGCCCCCTGTCTTCTCCTCAGAGACACTGTCTCTAAGCTGTCCATCATGGCTGTCCTCACCACTGTCTCTGAGCCGTCCATCAAGGCTGTCCTCACCACTGTCTCTAAGCCGTCCATCATGGCTGTCCTCACCACTGTTTTGTAGACCTTTGTAGTACTAAAATACCAAATTGATTAATTGTAGTGTCAAAAAACTCAGTCCGTGCGAAACAGTCGAGTAAAAGTACGCATTCGTGTAACTTTCCACTGCTGATTTAATTATTATATTAACGAAGCAACACGAGTTACAGGTTGGACGTGTCTTCTGCGTGGACCGTGTCGCCACGCATTGTGCTATACAGAGTAAACACATGGAGTTAAGTACAGCTGGTGTCAACAGGGAGAGAGAGACGGAGAGAGAGAGAGAGAGACACAGAGAGAGAGAGAGCGAGACACACACAGAGAGCGAGGGAGAGAGAGAGATCGGTGGACGTGGCACCTCCTCCGCTCCACACGTCAACCGATCCGCGCACATATGTTCAACACAAGCAGATTTAAAAGGCCGTTTGTCTCCACACACACACACAAACACTCGCACACACGCACACGCGCACACACACAGTGCGTGACGTGACCAGGGTTCGTGCCGGATCCCCGCAGACACTGAAGCCGAGGCTCGTTGCGCTCTGCACCGGATCCGGTAACAGCTGTGGCCCGACCGGCCTGTTGTGATGGAGTTAACTTAACACGCTGATAAGTTGCGTGACTGAAACCCGCACCGGCCCGCGCGTCCTCAGAGCAGGCCTGCGCGTCCGCGGCCACTCCGGTGGCGCTCCCGTTACCGGATTCATGGAGAACACGAGCCGGGACGAGCGAACGATCCGCGTCGAGCCCGCTCCTCGCCCTCCGCGCGTCCCTTCACTCCGGTGCCGCTCACCACCGAAACTGCCCGAACGCCAACGGAACGGTGGAAACGCGCGTCATAAACTATTACGCACGGAGCAGCCGTCCGTCCGTGCGTCCGTGGAGAACGCGCCGTGCGCCGGCGGAGACACTCACCGGGGACGCGGAGTCCATCGCTGCTCGCTCGGTGTGTTGACGTGGACAGCTCGACGCTGTCACACCGACTGCTCGGGAGCGCGCCCGCCCCCGCAGCAGCCAGTCAGGCTGATGGAGAGCGTCACGGGAGCGCGTTCCCGACGGTTGCTCCGCCCCCAACTATCCGCCCTTTCACAGTAAAAGTCGCCTCAGAGAGCAGTTCCTGTTGTCCTGTCCTCCAAAGGATCAGGACGGTCCTCTCATCAGGACGGTCCTCTCAGCAGGACGGCGTCCGGAGACTTCGGTCCAGATAAGGTGTCTCAGAACACAACGAGGAACCTTCTTCTTTTTCATTTGTCTTGTCCCTTAAGAGTCTCCACAGCAACCCAACGTCCTCCACTTCACCCTGTCCTTTGCATCGTCCTCCCCAACACCAGCCACTCTCATGTCCTCCCTCACTACGTCCATGTCTCTTCTCCTGGGTCGTCCTCTAGTCCTGTTCCCTGGCAGCTCCATCCTCAGCATCCTTCTACCGATATAGTCCCTGTCTCTCCTCTGGACATGTCCAGATGCTGCAGGACAGCGTCCCTCTTGTCTGTCTCAAACAGCTCTGTTAGAAAAGCCTCTGAAAACGTACACACGCAGCTGTGTGCACGCAATGAATGTGCATGCACATCTTGTGCACGTTCGCCCACTGTGACATCACAGGGGGAGAGATTTCTGCCAGTATTTCAGTAGGTGATTACTGAACTACGCAAACTATGCAGGATTCACTTGATGCTTTATTTCGCTGTTTTTGGGTCGATAATGACCCAAAACTTCCATAATAGTCTAGAAACATGGGAAAAGTGAGTTTTTAATAATATGTCTCTTTTAAAGAAGGCAGCTTTCATTTTGTGAAAGCTGCTGCAATGCCTTGTCCCATCCCATCCCATCCTCCGCTAGTGTCCTTCATGAAAATCCAACACTACATTTATGGTTTTATTTTTCCATAACTCTTTTAATTGTTAATGATTATTCAACGAATACAAATATTGAACAGCACCTTGTCCTCCAAATAAATCAGGCTGAAAACCAGCCAGCAACAAACAAGGAACCAGGATGGGGGAGGGAATAATAAAACACGCAGGGTTTAATCATCATCATCATCATCATCATCATCATCTGTGGCTTAAATATCGTTTTAATACATGAACTCATCCGGTTCTTACAGCGTCTCGTCCCGACTCTAACACCGGGACAGAGTCCCAGATCAGGGTTCAGGACCGGACGGGTAAATACACAAGGACATTAACCTGGGAATGTCCCCCTGCCACGGGTTGGACGACTGGAGACACTGTCCACTGAGGAGGACATCATCCCACCGTGTCCCTGAAACACAAACCGGACCTGATGTCCCGGCTCCGCTCAGGACGGACACGTGGTTCTGTTGTCCGGTGCTTCTGGATTGATGTCTGGGACACACCCTCAGATGCCTCTCGTGTTTCCTCCAACGCGTCCGTGTCCACGCGTCAGTGGGGGTTCCTGTGGGAGGAGCCAGTGACGTCACCGCTGAGCGTGGTTTAATAAAGCGCGTCCGCCCCAGCTGTCCGGCAGCAGACACCGAAACCGGGAGACACCGTGATCACCGGAGACGACGGAGACGAGTGGCGCGCCGCCGGTAAGACCGCCGTGGAGCGCGTTCGCGCCGCGTGGATCACGCCGCGGTGTTGTGTGTTGAACGAGTCCAGCCTAACTTTACCTCCAACAAATACACAAAGAATACTGCTAAAAAGTACTTTTACTTTGTTACAGTCGGCCATGAACACTTGAGTACTTGGAGCAATAAAATACCAGCAGTACACGCCTTCACCGTTTGAGCCAGTATCCTGCTAGTATTTGCCATCAGTAACACTGACAGGCACAAAGCAGGTCCAGATTGGACGGCGGGACATTATGGGATGTGTTTTCAGCTCCGGCTCAATCAGCTGTTCCAGTGCGGTTTCTGTAAACAGGTTGCCACAGAATGAAAGCTGAGCCCAGCGTCCCAGGAGAAGGGGGGGGGGGGCAGTCGGGTGGTTGCCCCACAGCGTGCCTAGAAGTAGGTCTAGCTGGCTCTGTCCCCTCCCAGACAGAGTCCCACGTCTCCGGACTGCACCGACACAAGATCAGTGTGGACCAGTACCAGAAACATTATTGTGGCACATGTATATGGATATCAGTAATAGTACTAGTAGAAGTAGTAGTGATATTAATACTGTTGCTTGTTAGTGATTGTGGTACAGGAACTAAATATTTAGGAGCGCTTGCTTTCCTCTAACCTCGTGCTCATGGTGGGAAGCTGTCTGTGTTCCCGGCTGCACGTAGGATAAATCTATGGATTTATGTTCCATGCTTCTGTACTGATCAGCTTAATTGATACAGTTTAAAAGATCTGCAGCGAGAGCAGGGAGCAGGTAGAGGAGAATCTAGAGAAGTGGAGGTCTGCTCTAGAAAAGAGAGGAATGAAGGTGAGCAGGAGTGAAACAGAGTACAGGTGTGTAAATGAGAAGGTCCCAGGGGGGACAGTGAAGTTACAAGGAATAGACGTAAAGAAGGTAGAGGACTTCAGGTACCTCGGGTCAACAGAGCAGAGTGATGGAGAGAATGTGGAAAGGAGGTGAAGAATCGTGTGCAGGCAGGCTGGAACGGGGGGAGGAAAGTATCAGGTGTGCTCTGTGATAGGACGAAGGGACAGGTCTACAAGACAGTGGTGAGGACAGCCATGATGGACGGCTTAGAGACAGTGTCTCTGAGGAAAAGACAGGAGGCGGAGCTAGAAGTGGAGGAGATGAAGATGCTGAGGTTCTCCTTGGGAGTGACCAGGTTGGACAGGATTAGAAATGAGACAATAAGAGGGACAGTGAAGGTTAGACGTTTTGGAGACAAGGTCAGAGAGACCAGACTTTGATGGTTTGGACACGTCCAGAGGAGAGACAGGGACGTAGTGAGGGAGGACATGAGAGTGGCTGGTGTTGGGGAGGACGATGCAAAGGACAGGGTGAAGTGGAGAAGGCTGGCTTGCTGTGGCGACCCCTCAAGGGACAAGACAAAAGTACAGTAGTAGTAGTACTCGTAGTAGCATATATAATAACCCATTAGTCACAGTTAGAACAGCGTTCAGCGCTTTGCAGTTCATACCAGCGTTTGGTAGTTTTGTGATATTACAGGACAGACACACATTTATTATGAAATAGCAACACATCCAATTCATCCTTTCAGGTTATTTATTATGTCAGCAAGTTAAACTCTTAAACATCACACATGACAAGATCGTTAATATTTGATTGATCAGTGTCATCTGATCTGATCTGGTCTGATCTGGTTTGCTGAATTTGTGAAAGTGTTTTTTATTTTACTGTTTTTAAATCACAGTTGATCTTAAACCTTCCATCAGTGGGCAGCTCTAACAGAGGACACCTGTGTAGCTCTAAAGGCTGAACCCACTACGACAGGACAGACCCGGGGACCGGGCCGAGTGGCGGACCCCAGGCACGTCTGACACATGCAGTACCTAAAGAAATGCTTCATGGAGGGCCTCATCCAGATGGCCATCCTACTCAGCCTGTGTGGACTGAGGCTTGATGTGGGACTGCCCCCCTCCTGGCCTGAGATGATCCTGGGTTCAACCTCAGCGCTGACCCAAGCCCCGTTCCACAACCACCTAGAAGACGGCCACAGCCTGCACCCTAAGAACGTGGACCTGGAGGGGTTCTTCACTGCACGAAGGCTGCTGGGCTGGGTCCACTCCCTGGACAGACTCCAGGTAGGACAACCTGTCCGTCCACATCCATCTGTACTGGTGGAGGTATTATTCTGTGGTCATGGTAACAACTTGAGCAGATGTGATCACACATTTGCCAATACTAGTGCAGACAAAGCCTCCTAAGACAGAACAAACTGCTCCTCTGACCTACATGAGGAGTCCATTCTGGTGCACGGATCTGTTGGACATCGAAATCTGATCCATGTTTACGTTATATAACCTGGATGTGGACAACCTAGACTGGGATCAAAGGTTTGGCTGCCTTTCACAGGAAAACAGGGTTTGTTCCATACCCGTCTCCTCAGGTTCCTCATGCTGAGCTGGAGACGTGGTTGGTCCAGCTGGACCCGGATCCCGTCCCATCGGGGCTTCCAGACCAGACTCTGCCAGTGTGGAGGGGACCTGCTGGGGAGGAGAGAGACCAGACTGTGGAGTCCAGATCAGCACCCGGGACTCTGCAGGAAGAAGACGATGAGACAGGAGAGGCAAGTCCGATGAACTCGCACTGTTGAAAATCATTTAGGGGGTGTGTTTTAGTTTTAGTCCAGAAGCATCAGAACCAGGGCCTGTTCAAGGATCCCCACCATTCAGTCAAGGTCGAGGCCATCCAGACTGGAGCCAGAACCCTCCCCGTTGTGTCCGGCCCCTCTGAGTCGTTTGACTTTACATGAATGATGTTACTGAGGCAGAGATTTTGAGCGAAAGGTCAAGAGCTGACATTTAGCTCCAACTGTAGACCTCTGTCATTGGACCGTGAGACGCAGAGCAAAGGTTCTGGTTCAAGTTCAGTCTGCTGCAAGGCTTTCAGAGACCCCCCCCCCAATCAGTACAAGTCCTGCAAACTAGTAATGTTGGTGCTTTTTGACCTTCACTAAAATTGAGTATCTTGTGAGACGATGAGTCAGAGATGACTCAGTTTACCTCGCCCGACGTGACGGGACCAGGGAACAAAATGAGGCAACACAGTCAGCGCAGTTGAAATCCAGTAAACACGCCCTGCTGGAGAGGACCCACCTAAACACACATACACCGTAGTCCAGGGGTCTCCGCCCTCGTCTTTGTCCTGTGCTTCCACCTTGGTGACGTGTGCCGGGAGGCAGCAATAGATGCGCGCTGTCTCACTGCAGCAGAAGACCATCGCAGACCTTCCAAACAGTTCCATCCAGGACCCTTCAAGTGGACAACTGTGTCCTCCTGTCATTTAGCCATTTGGAAATGTCTCTATTTCCACTTATTGTTCTCTTAATCTTTCAGGTGACTTATATGGAGTAACGCTAAATCACTTTTTTTAGGATTTTAACTCTTTACAGGCCGTTTTGAACATATCTGAGTTCTGAAGGGATTACAGGGTCAAATTATGGATTCTCACATTTAAATCAAAATTAGCCCCCCTTGTAAAGAAAATCACCCCGTGACCTTTTGTTGGACACTTTCTAGAAAAATTGACATTTTATTCTGAAGGGTCGTGGACAGGTTTAACATGGATTACATGTCAAATTATGGGTTTCAGTGCTGAAAATTGAGATTTTGAAATTTCAGCCACACAAAGAAACAACCCTGTGACGAGGGTGGTTGTGTGGGAGGGAAATGGACAACGTCCAGGGTAACGCAAGGGTTAATTTGGGATGAAATGACTTTTCCTTTGGGTGTGCCAGAACCTCAACAGGTGGAGCGTGTCCTAACTGTACAAAGGGCGGAGCCTTGGCAGGGGCCCGGTTTGATGTCTGGTTTGTTGTAAGGGCAGCGAGCAGATCTCTGCTGGGACGACAGGACGAATGCGCCGCGGTGAATCTGTGGACAAACAGTCCATTGTCCAACGGAGGCTTTGGTTGGAAGAGAGGACGACTGACATCAGTGACTTCAGCTCATGAAACAGAGGAAGTCAAGTCACATGAAAGAGAGATCGAATCAGGGCTCACCTCATCCGTATTCATGGTAGAGATTCAATGTGGTCAAACCACACACAGCAGAACCACACAGCAGAACCACAGACAAGCACAACAGAACCACAGACAAGCGCAACAGAACCACACCAGCAGAACCACAGACAAGCACAGGGTGGAGCATGCAAGCAGACTGTACTATGTATAAATAGCACAAAAACTGGTCTGCATGACCTGTCTAGGCGCACACGTGCACACACACACACACACACACACACACACACACACACACACACACAAATGGCTTCCTCCTGCTCCTGTGACTGACTGTTTTGAAACCCAATCTCTTGGTCATCGTGTTCTGACACCGTAATGATCCTCAGTTTTGCAATAAGTCTTGTTTACTTCATCATCATCACACACACACACACACACACACACACACACACACATACCGTATATATAAACAAATACATAAACACACACACACACACAGAAACTTGGGCTCCTCTTTTCAGCAGTGACGTGTTTTTTACTGTGTACATATACTTATGTCATTAAAGTCATTTCATTGAAACTAGTTTAACTCGTAACAACTAGGTTTGGAATTGGGTTCTAGTCTAAACTGAATCAGGATCAGAATTGGAATCCAACACTTCAGGACAGATTTCTATGAATTTGGATAAAGTGACAATTCCAGGGTGGATTTTCGATTCTTTGGGAACCTGTTCAAGTCCCAGCCCAGACGAAATGGGGAGTGTGAGCTGGAGGCTGGAGGGGGGGCAGGTATACCCCCAGAGTGGGTAATACCCCGCCATGACAGCTTTCAGTGCTATTATGTAACATGACCATATTCTTGTGTCTGCTGAGATCCCTAGTTGGTCACAAAGGGACTGATTTACTGTATAATCGTATACTTGAGCTCACGACGTAGAAGTCAGGGACACATGTAGGACATCATCTGGGAATCATCATGGAAATCTCAACTGTCTAAGGAAGTAATGTTTTGTCATGTGCAGGAACAAAGTAAAACCCGCGCATGGACACTGCTATCGTATTATGGCTAACCTCTCACTCATAGGTCTCTTCGTCCCATTTTTGTATTTTCAGAACTCCTTCTCGCTCCACGAGTGTCTGAGGCTGCTGGAGGAAACCGCTCCCAGCAGAGAACTGGTACGCTCCTCTTCACTTCCAAGGATCCCGCCTGTGTCCGTCTTCGTGTCCATCAGTAATGCAAGTTCTCTCTGTCCCTCAGTTACAACATGTTGGAGACGCCGGGAGAGTCATGGAATGTCAATCCACAGACAGTGACGGAATGCTGCCCCCAGTCACCACCACTGGGAACCCTTCCCTGGACCTGGAGCTCAAGTGGCAAGACCTTATGGCTGTCATGGTGACAGAGAGAGCATCACTCAACAAAGTCACCGGAGAAGTCGACGAAGATAGAATAAACTGATACCAGCTTTTTCATCCTTCCTCTCAGGACATGGATGTTGACATGTCTTCATTTGATCGCATGCAAAGCTCCGCACCAAACGAGACCTTCGGGAGTGTCGGGCCTGAAACTTCACAGCAAAGCTGCAGCAACATTGACGACGAGTCAAAGGAGGCGGAGCCAGACGTTGCTCTAATGGAGCATTTACCAGAGTGCGGTAATTCAATTCCGAAATTACATTTTAGTAAGATTTTATCACGATTTCCATTCCCTCCGCTTTAACAAGCTGAAGGTCGGGCCGTGTCCTTGGATGCAGCAGCTGGAGCTTACAAAGACACTCTGTTGGGTTCATCAGCTTCACATTTGAAGCCGAAAGCCGTTGAAAGCTTTGGGAAGCAGTGAAGACGTGTGTTTCTGAATCTCAACGATTTTCTGGAATGTCCGTAATTCCACGTCTTCGGTTAAGAAATGTTCATTTGAGGATTTGAATAAACTGTTCTAACGTAGGAGTCAAAAACTCTCGACTTCCAAAGATAAAATAATTACCAGAATTTTCTATGAGAGATTGTCATATCCCACGGTTCTTCTCATTTGTAACAATGCACCGTCTTTGCCCCCAGGGTTTCTGGGGCCTTTCAGCCAGCCAGAGGCCGAGCCACATCTGTTCGCAC
Source organism: Brachionichthys hirsutus (assembly GCF_040956055.1). Lineage (NCBI taxonomy): Eukaryota > Metazoa > Chordata > Actinopteri > Lophiiformes > Brachionichthyidae > Brachionichthys > Brachionichthys hirsutus. The sequence goes on from NC_090912.1 coordinate 10,553,910, forward strand.
TTACCCCCAGTGCAGAATTGGACGACCACAGTTCAGCCTGCAACACGATGGACATTGTGATAAACTCTGATAGAAATCCTTCCTACAGTCCTCGAGATCACACAGAACTTCCAGGAGACTTCTTGAGACCAGATGCAGAAGGTAACTCCAGTACCTTTACCATGAATCTGCCAACACAAGAACTCGTGGACAGCATGGAAGACGTTCCACGTTTCCAACATCCGGAAGACGCTCTGAGTTTTGGTGGAAACTATCAAACACGAGATTTAACACCTTCTGGTTTCACCCCATCTCCAGTGGGGAATTGGATGACTCGAGATCTTCCAACGACTCCCCCCTCCAGCGTCTTTCTTTTCGATGAGCAGGATGCGGCTGAGGATGAAGACCGTCTACCGAGCCCACTTGACGACCTCTTCGATGATGCCAGCATCTTGGATGAGATTAGATTGTTGGACTTGGCTCTGGAGGAAGGGTTCAGTCCTGAGATGGAAGCCCGTCTGGACGAGGAAGACTATCTTTACCATGGAAGAGACCAACAGGAAACGGGGAACGCTGATGATGATCTCTCAGGCTCCATCATGGCAACCATGGAAGATCAGGCTCAACCAAGGCAACGCAACACAAGTAATTTTCTAGTTACAATTTTTCCAACGTTATGGTAAACTATGCAGGTTTTAACTACACTAAATCCAATTACGCTACTTCCTGTCCAACTTGAGAACTTACCCTGACCTCTCCTTGTTTTCCAGCTGGGGAGAATGAGGCAGACTCAGACTCGGGTCTCTCTCTGGACTTCAGCAACAGCCATGCTTCTCCATGTGCTTCTGAGGCATCCTTCTATTCCTCGTCTCCATCTTGCATTTCAACCGAGGAGAGCACCTTCTCGGAAGACGACGATGACGATGCTGAGGAAGGTTTAGTTACTTCAGATATAGAAGCGGCGGCGACCATTAAGCAGGAGCAGCTGGACGAAGAGGAGCTGGGCGCAGTCGGAGGAGGATACACCGAGTTGAAGAAGTTGCTCCCTTCCTGTTACAAGGATGAGAAGCTACTTAATGGCTTTCCTTGCCTGGAGCATGTCAGCCACGATCACTCGTACAACCAGCCCCGGGAAACCTCGTCCTCATCAGCCCTGGGTAAAATGTCCTCAAAGCCAACCAAATCGTCTTTGAGACACATCAACGCCAAACCTTACCACCCCTCTTCTTCAAGACGCATCTCAGACACCAAACTGTGGAGCCGAGATCAACGGCGTGCACGAGCCCTGCAGGTTCCATTCTCCAATGAGAGGATTGTTAATCTGCCAATGGAAGAGTTTAACGACCTGCTCGCTAGTTCCCAACTCAGCGAGGAGCAGCTCACCCTCGTTAGGGACATACGACGCCGCGGTAAGAACAAGATTGCTGCCCAGAATTGCAGGATGAAGAAAATGGAGGTGTTGGTCATTCTAAACAATGATGTGTCACGTTTGATGCGCTACCGTTCAAGGTTGCTGCGGAAGAAACAGGAAGCCATGAGGCATCTCCAGGAAATGAAGCAAAAGCTGGGCGTAATGTACCAGGAAGTCTTTTCCAGGCTGAGGGATGAGGAGGGAAGGCCGCTGGATGCAATGGACTACCTGCTTCATTTTGAACCCAGTGGCAGTGTCATGGTGGCTCCACGGCAACAGGGACCAGCGCTACCACTGGCAAAACCCAGCAAGAAACAGAGAAACAGGAAGTGAACCATGAGAAAATATCGTGCGAGTGAAAGGATTCCTTAAAATGACTGTGTTCATAATCACACAAAAAGGGAGGTGGAATCCTTTATCTGGTGCCAGGTCAGGCATTCATTGTCTCCCCTTTTTCCTCTCTGCGGGTCACGGGAGTTGCTGTAGTCTATCCCAGCTTGCTATGGGCAGAGGCGGGGTACACCCCGAATGCATCGCCAGCGCATCGCGGGGTCACACGGACAGACACACGCACGCACTACGGACAATTTGGGGTAACCAATTCACCTACGTGGCATGTTTCTGGAGGAATCTGGAGAAAGCCCATGTGGACACGGGGGAGAACACACGAACTCCACACAGATGGGATTCGAACCCGGTACGTTCTCGCCGTGAGGCGACAGCGCTAACCACTCTGACTCGGATGACCCGAGAGGTGGCGACCATCAGGCCTACACCGCTGATGAGAACAGTCCGTTCTCTGTAGAACAGGTTGACGGCAGGCTGGAACCTGCCCGTCGGTAACACAGCCAAGCTTTTAAAGAGCCGACAGGGACTTTCAGCCCAAGCAGGATTCTTGGTACGCGACAGAAAGTCACTCTGTTCTCTCCAGCTTACAATGAGTGGGCTGCACTCGCTCACCAAGGGACACTTCAAGTGTCTGAAGACTTCGGGTTACAGGGATAAAACACAGGGCAAGCATTTCCCCAACAGAACCACGATGTTCCCCAGAACTCAAAGCTGCTGGTTACTTTGGTGCAAAACGGCGTGTTGTGGTAAATAAGATGTGCTTGAACGTCTTTGAAACGGAATTAAAGATCCTAAAATATACTGATTAAATTCATGCAACATCCAAAAGAGAACCAGAAATGTAGGGACCAGATACACCTGGTTTGCTTTTAGGGCATTAATATGCCCCTTAATGTGTTCCTGATGCCCTAAACACAACCATGTATTTTAAATAGCTCTTGTAAGCCGTGCCCGATAGTTCCACTGTTTTTGGCGTCAGAGATTTTGCGTGGTGAATTTACTGGTAAGGTCTTTTAGAGTATTATGGGATGTTGGATAGATTAAACATTTATTTTTTAGACCGGTTGTTTGGCGCTCTACAAACATCCCCTCCTCACAGTCTTGGTGACGGGAACAGGAGAAACGTAGAAATGGAACGATTTTGGACTTCATGAGCAACGGACTGAACGTTCTCCTAAACGGAAAGCAGTTTTTGTGACTGCAGTGTCTTTGACCTGTGCCTTAAACAGACATCTTTGTTTTGACCTCAGTTGTGTCTGAAGCATGGAAATGTTTTTGTAGATTTCACACACAATGTAGGGATTCATTATTCCACACACGAATGCTTCAAATAAGTATTGGAACCCGTTATCTTGCAAATGTTTTAAGAGGAGAGTTTAGTGAAGGGTAGCTTTGATTTATGGATCGTGGATTCCAACACTTGGTGACTGGTTGGAAGTTCACGCCAGCTTTTGCTTCAGCTTTCTGGGATCTGTCGGGAGCTTGAACTTGCTACAGCAGGAGTAGCAAGAGTGTAGAGAGCTGTGGCAATTAACTAGTAATAAATGTTTTATTACTGGCAAAATCACTCAGGAATGAGCAACCAGAACGATCTAGCGCCTTACTTTGTTGGGATAGACTTTTGTAATAATGAAATAGTCATCAACCTTTTCTACTTCAGATTCATGAAGACGATCTGAAGTCTTCACTACTTGATGACCTGCATACCGAACACTGGTGGAACATGATCAGTGTATTTATGAATACCCAATGTGCTTGCTGGCTTTCAAGGACTTGGAATCATTTGTAATGATAAATAAAAAATACACATTTACATACTTGGGGTTGTTGTTGCCGTCTCCACAGCCAGAAGAGGGACGAAGCCTGGGCAGCGTGGAGGGAAGGACCAGCTGGGTGGGCTGACCCACCAGGACTCGTGCCTCAGCTCAGCGGTGACGTCATCACTGCGGTGGACTTGGTGTCCGATATGAAACACGCTGCTGCGTTCATTTTAAGAGTTGTTTTACTAGTCGGCTAGTTCCTAATGCTACGAGAATAAATGAGAAACAGCCGGTGGCCGCTAGAAACGCTGGCGAGAGATCGACTGGGATTCATTTCACTGCTATACAGAAGCCTTGTCCTGGAATAGTTATGGTGACTGCTGGCACTGACAAGTTATAGTACATAGTAGCCGTATATCATGTATTGCATAAGAGCACAACAAGACCAACGCTGGTGTTAGAGTTGCTGTCATGATTGGTCAGATGATTTATTCTGCATAAAAAAGAAGACTCCAAAGAACAGAGTTATGAAAACAAAGTCTTTACTGTCCAAAACCAAACATTAAAATTCTGATAAGTCATAACAGTGACACCGCAAGAAAAATCAATGAACATGCGACAGGCCGACAGCTAATACTCTAAATACAGAGAAAGGTTTAAAGATGAGACCGAGAAGCTAACAAGCAGACCCCAGCACAGCTAATTCCTTCTCTCCCCGTCACCATGCAGACGTTTAACTGATGGGACGTGAGCAACAACGCGCCCACGGACAAATACTCAGAAAAATACTGGTTCAGGAAAATACAGATGAATAAAAACAAGCAGGAAGGGTGAGATTCGGCCTCAAAGATGGACAGGAACACACAGCATTTACAGAATCACTGCAATTATTGTCGAGTAAAACTATATACAGCCGAGCAGACTTTGAGGAATATAATTAGACATTTGCTGGATTGGGCTTTAATGTGCTGCAATAAAGACGCACCAAAAGGTAGGCCCAACAGAAAGGACGGGAGAATTTAAATGACTTGTGACACGAGGAGGCAGTGGCAGCAGGAAATAACCGGCGCTGCATCACCGAGAGGAAGAGTCCGATGTACTCCTCGGTATCAACCCATGACGAAGGAGCAGCAACGAAAAGGCGAGGCGAACTAGCTGAGCTCGGTCTGCTAACAGGGGAAACTACTACGCTAGCTCTAGTACAGGATACGTAGAAATGAACACAGCCAAATCATGAGGCAGAGGAGACATCCGAGGAAGGCCGGCCGCGTCCACCCTGTTCCGCACACTTCTACTACAGAAAGAGATCCCTGTGGCGCGCTGCCCCGGGTTTAGAGCGCTGCCCGGCCAGCCCCCCCACAGAGTAATAAAAGCTAGAAAACACACTGGGGACGAAACAAACCTTCAACCGTTTCATCCAACAGTTAAACCTAATGGAGTACGTAAAAGGCGAGGGTCTGCTGAGCGACGGCGCTGCAGGGAATCTCCACCCACCAGCCAAAACGGAACAGCGATCAACCAAACCAGCCGCTCCTGGGCCAGCGCACACGAACGCACAGAAGCTCCTGGCCAGTTCTCACACCAGTCGGGAGGTCAATGCCACGGAAACATCATTTAAAACTAATCAAACACAGAATCTGCAAAATTTACGTCAAACTTCTGGTTTGGTTCGCCTTATCGTGAAGAGAGTCCTTGATTAGAGGGGAAGTTTTAGTCTACCGAGTCCAAAATGATCACAGACTCAAACGTTTGAGGAGAGTGTGACCTCCTCAAACACACCTTTGAGCGACAGGAAATACAGTCACCTCTGAACCTCCGCAACAGGAGCACAAAACCAGGACTCCCAGCTCCAGGAAACAATCCGCGTCGCTCCTAAAGAGCATCACTTCGTATAAAAGAGCAGGGCAGGTCGGCAGCAGCTGGTTGGCTGCCGCGTCGGCCGGTCTCACATGGAAAGCAACGCCGACCCGCTCGCGTCAAAAGTAAAAATGTTAGCATTGTCTGTTGGCAACTGGAGGATCGCAGGTGAACCGCAGTAATTACAACCCAGGGGGCACAAAGAGAACGAACACACAGAGACATTTGTTCATAATACCTGGTCTTCCAAAAGAAGCTCCCTCCGGTGTATCTCAACGAAGCAGCATGCGAGGCGTGTTTGAAGCAGGTCTCCCAAGCAGAGACGGGCCGTGGAACGGATCCCACCAGAGGCAGCTCGACACCAGACGCATCGCGTCAACATACCCCTTTGCCTTTTTCAGTCAAGTTACAGGCGGGAGAATCTTTTGAAGAAAGAATAGCCATCTCCTCCAAGGACAGGAAAGCAAGCGTCCTCTCCTCCGTCAGCTACGTTGGCAGTTTAGCCCCAATAATCTGGGAGCCCCCCCCCCCCCCCCCCAGGCTGCCAAAGTAGCTGCCAGAAGTAAAGACTTGAACAGATGACCGGCACAGAGTTCATTTCCTGCCTTGCGCTTCCAAACTTGAATCCTTCGCCTCCTTGCATTCTGCTAGCCTAGTCTTTTTTCTCCTCCTCTTTCTTCTCCTCCTCCTCCGTGGGGTAAGAGTGCCAGGTGAGGCGCTCCTCGTAGAAGGAGATGACCGCCTGCGGACATTTGACGTTGGCTTCTTTGGCGGGCACGAGGTCAGCTTCGTCAGAGTTCTTCCTGACCGTTTGAAGTCGAAAGGAGACAGCACATGAAAAAGAGCCCGTTAGCGTTTTGGCGATCGCGTGACCCGCCCATAACGAGTTGTGGGTTAGAGCGGCGCGGAGAAGCTTTGTGACCCGACAGACTCACCACTTCATGAGGAACATGAGCTCTCCGCTGGAGTCCGTCGCTCCGATGATCCTCTCCGGCTGCAGCCCTCTGCCGAAGCCTCGCGCCTTCTCGCCCTGGGGACGAAACGTTAGCTCGTCTGGTGGACCCGCTGCACTCAGGCGTCTTCACGCAACACAATTTTATATTAAAACACTGTGTGTGTCGGTGCATGTGTGTGTGCGTAAGTGTGTCTTGGGATCGGCAAAAAGACACCATGGCAAAGTAATCACTGTCCTCTCGGTTCTCGGTTGCAGCTGAGGGGGACAAGAAAGAGTCCGAGGCTGTCGGGACACACACGCGTGTGCCGACATGCCACTCGTGTGTTGTGTAGATCTACAGACACACACAGTTCATATTGTGATTGCTTGTTATTTTGTGGTTCACAAACAGCGCATGCATGTAAAACGGTTTCGTTTTATATGTTGGTCTTTCAAAAGTAATAAAGTGGCGAAACACGACGGGCACCTTTCTCCTGAGAAACGAGTGGATGATCCCGATCAGCCGTTAGAGGGAAGGAACGCCGCTCCACTGATTATTGATCGGATAGTAATGAAATATGAACAATGCTTGCTGGGATTTATTGCGATAATTAAACATGATCAACCCGGGAACATTGAACATAGCAGGAGGGTTAGCAGCACAATGCAGGACATTTTTGGGCTACATCTGCATTCGGAGGTGACCCCCCCCCCCCCCCTCATCTCACCTCTTCTTTCTTTCTCTTGCTCCCCCGTTCTTCAGAGTCTCCCGAGGCGTCTGTGGTGACTTTCCTCTTCCCCTCCTTCTTTTTCTCCTCCTTCTCTTTGTGTTTCTGCATGTACTCAGCGATGAGATCCGGGCAGTCGAGGTTGTCCTGTGGCTCCCATGTGTTGTCCTCACTGAAAGGCGGGTACAGATGAAGCCATTTTGCAGGGGTTCCTTACAGTCAAAGCTTTCATTCCGGGACGTTCACACCATTCACAAAAACCACTGAAACGCAAATCAAAGAATCACGAAACAAAGAAAACGTGCCCAAACCCACTCACTCAGAGAAACCCTTCCATTTGAGCAGGAACTCCACTTTCCCCTTCATCACTCGTCGGTCCAAAACCTTCTCCACAACATACTCCTCCTCCTCCTCCTCCTCTTCTTCCGTTGCTGCTGCCGCCGCCGGTGCCGCCGCTGGTTCCGGTTCCGCTACAGCTTCTGCAGGCTGCTGCTCCTCCTCCTCCTCAGCCTTCTTGCCCTTCTTGCCTGCAACGGTAGCCAGCTTGCCGACTGACGAGTTTAACTCTAGCACAAGAAACACACGGAGATAATGTCAGGCGATATAATAACCGTTATGGGTAAATTAAACAAACTAAACCGTTTCACATCCTTCGAATTCTGAGATACTGAATTTTGGGATTGCATGAGCTTTACATCCCAATTAATAAAAAATTAAAATGGTGCTGATCCATTTATTGCCATCTACTAATTTGATTTAAGTCTTTTTTAATCACATAGTGTGGCTCAATTAGTAGGTTGGGAAATGTTTATAGTTTTTATGTTCTGGATCCGACTAAAAAACAAGGTTAAAAGAAATTCTAATAAAGAATAGAATCCTCTGTTGTAAGTGGATCACTCTTTTTCCTTCATGTTAATAAGTATCCCCTGGTATGCAGACGTGTACTTAGGGCTTAACCTTAACGGAACCCAACCGAGTAGCGCTGCGTTCCGCGGACTGCCCCGCACCGAACCCGCACCGGACACGCCTCGCTGTGCGGCCACTAACGCCGCTATATCAGACACGCGCATCAGCAGGAAAACGGGTCCGCGCACCGCGTCGTTTCACCGGAGCACCTTAAAAACACATCAAATGTGTGAATCACAGCGTCAGAAGAAAACATGGCGGGCGCGTTAGCTCAGGCTAGCTAGCTAGCACCACGTTCAGCGCCGCGGCGAACGCGTCGAGGCGCTTTATTGGCTTCTTCACGACGAAACGAATCGATAAACGAGCCGAACACGAGACGAGCACGCGCGAGTCGGAACAAGGGAGATCGATGTTACCTCAACGTGCGTTTCTGCCGAACAGCGAAGGCCACCGCGTCGCTAACAACGAGCACCGATCCAGTTCTGCCCGCCAACAGCACCGCCGGACGTTACGTCATTGAACGAGCAAGGCATCCGGTGACGAACACGCGCGCGCGCGACAGCCTTTGTTTACTTTTTGCGCGCTAACTCCTACAATGAAGTACTGTACTACAATTAAGTACTACAATGAAGTACTACTTCAGTAACTATGTGTAAAACCAAGTTCTGAGAATTATGACATTGAATCGTGAGAAACAAAGGATTCAGCAGTTTACTGATGGACGTGAAGACTTTCATTTTATTTTATCATGAGCTAGTAATGATTCTCCATATTATAGGTCGATCTGGTTACGAGGGTCCAAGCAGTAACAGCGGAACCGGGAACCGGGACCCGCCTGTACTGTATTCGACACCGGACACCGTGTTTAGCAGGCAGCCATCTTGATTTATTCTGCTCTACGGCAACTCCACAGGGCCAAACAACATCAGCGCGAAAGGCGAAGCACTCACTCAACTAGCGCGTCTTAACACAATACGTTACACCGCCAGCGGAACCGGGACCCGCCGGCGGAAGCTTACCTTCAGAGAAAGCTGCGGCGAACGGAGGAACCGCGAGGAGCGACTTCACCTCACCGCGCTCTGACACTGATTAACAATGGCTGCCACGGCGTCGCTAACAACGACCGCAGATGCCGCTTCACCCGCCAACAGCACCACCGGATATTACGTCAGTGGAAAAAGCCACCTGAATTCTGCGTTTCCTTCCTTTTGAACATATTGGTGATTACTCACTGTTAGATTTCTTTCTATGTTGACCTCGGAAAATGCGAACGTTTTGTATAAGATCTTTTCAGTGAATTTGTACTGGTGAGTTTTGTTAATAAAGTAAAAAATTAAAAATTAAAACTGAATTCTGCTTTGAACTGTGAACTCATCGGATTCAGACTGTAAACATTTTTTTATTTGCGATTTTACAGCGCAGTGGTATTATGGATCAAACGAAGCAAAATAAGGAGCCTAGGATCAAAAGAAAAAGCAGCGTAAAGTGCCTTGAGATGACTTTCTGTTGTGATCTGGCGCTATATCAATAAAACTGAATTGAAATTGAATTGAATAATGGAAACACACCACGGAGACGTGCAGGAGACGAGGACGGAAGGTGGAGAACACCTGGACTGGACCAGTGAAGCGCTCGCAGCCCTCAGATATCTAGCGCCACCATCTGGAAGCTACTTGTGTCTCAAAGTAACATTTTGTTCGCAGGCAGGATCGTGTCTCGGAACACTCGTATATCGAGGTGTACTGGATTAGCGGATGATGATGATGAATATATTTATTAGATAGAATGTTAGAGTACAAATGATGTAGAATTACCAGACAAAGCAACAGTGCAAATCCCAAATTACTCGGGATCCTGTAATTGTGGTTGAATAAAAGCAGCAAATCATTGAAGAGCTACATAGGTTGGTCTCTAAATTAAAGGGATCTCAATATCAGTATCTCAATATAATGATATATAGTAGTTCAAAGTAATGAAAATAAGCACTAATTCAATAACTGCCTAGTACAGAAAGGAAATTAGAAGTGTGAAAATATTGAATTCTAATTTCAAGTTATTGACATGTCTTCAAAATAATGAGTCAGCATCTCGGTCAGGATTTACCGTCCCAGAATTGTGACGTATCGTCTAAATAAGTATACTATTTAAAATCAGTTATTATGAGTTAGTTACTGTTCTGTCAGAAATAAGGTATCTAATTCTAAGTACTGACAGGACTGACGTCATACGTCAAAATACATCATTCAACAAGTCCGTTTGTCAGTTTTGTACTGCATTTTACTACGCATGATATTGATTGTAAATCCCACACAGCGAGGACGAAGCTGGCGGCTTGAGCTGGGTTAGCTCTATGCGAGCCTGCCATCTAGAGGACAAACACAAGCGGTGCAACAAAAGCGTTGAAATATGGAAGACATTAATTAATATGGACATAAAGGTTTTAGCTAGAACTTCATTTCATATTATTCATGGGAATTACACAACCTGGAGGTTAGGGTCAACCAATTACTCTAATTACATTTTTTAAACAAACTACTGAAATTATAGTAATAACATAATGACATTTTAAAATTATCACTGTTGTTTTATGTCAGGGATGTCAAACTCATTTTCTCCAAGGGCGACATTAGCATTATGTTTGCCCTCCAAAGGCTAAATGTAATGTAATTTAATGTAAAATAAATGTAACTACTCCTTAACATGCTGTTAAATAACCATTTATTTTTTTAATTTAAATATTAAATAAAGAAAAATATCATCCAACACAAGTTATGGCATTAACTTTGTTCAAAACTCTTTTATCAGTTGAGAGGGGCAGAACTGCAGAACAACCAACAAATGTGGGCTGTTAAGAACATGTGACAGATGCAGCATTTTACAAAAACAAATGTCTGCACACAGCTCTCGGGGGCCAAATGTGGCCTTGAGTTCGACACGTGTTTTATGTGATCCTAAGTATAAAATATGATTTACTTGTAATCCACCATTAGTATGAATTAGGAAAACCTTGGTCCTGAATCCAGATCCAGAGTTTTTTTCAAGATGCAACAAACCTGTTTGTCCACTACTGATTCCACAGCGTCCTGGTGAAGACAGCAGAATCAGAACCTCCTTTGTGGAGGGAATCAGAGAGACGTTATTGAAAGGGTCCAAAAAGTAAATTGTTTTGTTGTGAAAATTTACCCCGATTTCAACTGGATCTGTTTCCTCAGGTACTAAAGATAGAATAGGGAACACGGGACGACACATAGAACGGGAGAACCTGAGAGTACTGAGGAACCAGAGACGATATAACGGAGAGGCAGGTCCAGAGAGGCAGCAGCTGATCAGGTGAGACGTGTAACAGGTGCGTCTCCTTCAGTTCAGCAATACCTCCGCAGCTGTGCAGGGCAGAAACCAACCTGCAGCAACAGTCACCATAGCAACCAGCACAAATGGGGTTTATGTTAAAATATAAGATGCTTTTCTGACCTCATTCTGGATCAGATCTAGAAGACATTTTTCACGATATTTTATATATCGGATCCCTTTATGGCTGGGATTCTTAGTGACTGAATAGAATGCAGATTTTACAAGATTGGCTAAAAAAAACAGCCTCCATTATAAGTAAATGGGAAAATCCAGATTTTCTTTTTGTATCCAGACGGGTATCTGGATAGTTCTCAACTCTTAAGATTTTTTTCATCAAGATCCATTGATCAGTTTTTCCGTAATCCTGCCAAGAGACAAACAAACGCTGTTAAAAGCAGATCCTCCTCGGTGGAGGTGGATATCTGTTCGGTCTCAGGCTTTATAAACACGGAACAGACGCAGGATGTGAATCTGTAAAGTTCAGCACTATCACCTCAGTGTGGAGTCGGTATCATGGTCAGGAGGACAAACTGCTGAAACCCCATCAGTGATGCGCCCGGTGTTAACTACCCTGCAAAGAACAAGCCCAACAGCAGCAAAGAACAAACATGGAAAAAGGCAGATAGGATGGTGAGTAAATATCACGAACTTGGTCACAGCTGATTTCGTTTGTTCTTTATTCAGGCTACCGAGCTGGTGATCCCGAGTCCTGCCAGGTAACGTAGCTGCAGTGCTGCTAGCGGCCGCCAGATGGCGCGCAGGAGCCAGCTTGAATCACATGTAAATGAATACCTGTTCAATATCTCAGCTGTTTTCTTAATGTGGGGATAACGTCACCACGGCTGCTGCTGTTAATGTAGTGTAGTAAATTCATTGCATTGCATTTAAAGCATATTTATTCCATTCCATTGTAAGTAATTAAATTGATGACGTAGGTTTCAGTTAGATTTGCTTTGATTTGTTACATTTTTGACTTTCATATTTACTTTACAAAATAAAAGTAATCAAAATAACAAAATACAATTATTATATAATAATATTTATTGTATAAAATACATGTGTTTATAATACACAGTTGTTCATATGTATGTATAAAAGTATGGATGAGTGTGTGTGTCAAAGAATCTAACAAATTTATAGAACAATATTTTTTATGTTCCAGAATGTAATTTTGTATATTCTCATGAGAATTATTGCAAAATGTTGGAGTTAAAATTAATTAGAATATATACCATCTGTAATTCAAAAATGTATCACATAAATAATACAATATTTTTGTTTTACGTGAGAAAATAACATTACACCGGGTACACACACACAGACACATGCAGCCACATATATATATTCATGTGTATATTCATGTGTATATATAATATGTGTATATATATAAAAAAATAGATACATCATTAGGTCTGAAAAATATTAAACTGGATCATCTGAGGTCAATTCATATAAATTGATGACATTACTTTTCCTTGTAGATTCGGGATTACCAGTCGAGGGGCCACTCGATGAATCGCTGAAGGTTCCTGATGCAACAGCAGGGGGCGCAGTGGTGCAGCGCTCGAGCCTGTTCTCTGTTTTGTTTTCTGAGCATTAAAAGTCATTCAAAAATAAGTTTATAAGAGAACAGATGTTGAAATGATGCTGAACAATTTTCCCTTCATAAGGTAAGTGGTAAGCGCTGTTGCCTCACAGCAAGAAGGTCACAGGTTTGGATCCGACATGGGGCCTTTCATTTAAGTTAGACTACAGAGCCCAATATTTGTGTTGGGGTGACTCATGTGCGATGTGTGTTGTTGGGGTGACTCATGTATGATGTGTGTTGTTGAAAATCTTTAAAATAAAATAAAACAAAACGTTTGCTAATTTTCAAATTATATTGGTCATCATCCACAACAAAATATTAAATAAATATATACATTTGAAGCACTTTTTGAGATGCAGTGGAATAATGTGAAGCGATGGGGGAGAACAGATGAGAGCAGGGAGGAGAGGAGAGACTTGGGAGATGAGAACAGAGTGATGGAGGGAAGAGAGAGAGATTTTAATCAGAGTCATCCTCCCAGCCTCACAACTACGTGACCGTGAAGATGGAGAGAAAGAAAGAGGAGGAGCAGATGATAGACGGGTAAAACGAGGCAGAGAAGAGAGAGAGAGAGATCAATAATGAATGCACAGATACAGTTCATGTTGTTTCTGCCAAACATACAACCTAACAAAGATTCCCATTGGTTGGGGGTTGCTCACATGTAACCATGACAACATGCTATTATGTGTTTGCAGTCGGGGAGACGCTAAGTTATGAAATATAAAAGACGGCAATAAATACTACTACCACTACTGCTACAAATAATACTAAATATAATACCACTACTACTACTATTTATACTACTACTATAATAATACCTCAGAACGCCTGCATCTTGTTCTGTGTCTCTCTGCTATGATGTATTAAAACCTTCCTACTCAGCTTTCACCTTTTTATCTAGTTTGCAGCCCTCCCTCTGTGGGGGAGGCGCGCGCACACACACGCACACACACACACGTGTGTGTGCGTGTGTGTGCGTGTGATGGAGAACAGGGCGAGGGTCGTTGCCCTGCTGCTGAACCTCTTTCATCTCTCTCTCATGCTTCTCACTGATCTCAGCCCTGAAAGCCTTTTTGCACACTTTCATTTTCTACATTTGCGAATAAACCCGAGGAACTGATGCAAAGCTCAGCCCGGCGGCTGCTTCCTCTCCGCCGACCCATCGCCGTGGTGACAGTCATGAAACACAAACCAGAGCGTGCACCTGCTGGAGCTTCTCTTCGTAGCGGATAGACGTCACCTTGTCGAGCAGCAATGGCGCCGGTTCAAGCAGCGGCTGGTTTATCTTCACCAGCCGGTCCCCGCGGCGTCGTGTCCGCTCCACCTGCCAGCCAGCAGTGGAGGCAGTAACCGTTCAGTCACATCCGTGTGGACAAAGGCGTGATTTAAAATGCAGCCAGTGGCGGTTAGCAGGAAGTGTCCTTCACACATTCAGCCAACCAGGATCGCACGCGCGATAGCGACCCAAAGCTAGCATGAACAAGAGACAATCAGAGATTGCAGACCCTCGCCTCCAAAAGACGATTCGATCTTGTGAGACAGTAAACAGGGCTTCTGGATCAGAGGGGCCAAACCTGCTCTAGCTTGCTGCTCCGGAACGGGACAAGATACAACTACAACTGTAACATATATGAAACTAGAATGAACTATGAGTGTTCACACCAAATTTGAAGTCTCTAGCTCCAACATTGAGGTCAGGATGGACTTAGCTCTCAGATCCGGATTGTGATCCGGATCCGGCCGAAATTAGTCATGGTCATAGACCTTTAAGGAGTACTTGTGTGTGATTTTTTTCAGATCCATACCGCCATGCGTTTTGAAGAAATTAAGAAAAATTTCAAAAGGTGCCCTATCTCACAATGTTAAAGAATCCTTTAAAAAATTCTAGAATCTGGATCCAGATCCGGATCAACGCCATTCTCGGGGAGGACCGAGCCACGGACAGAACCTTGCTTGTGTAAAGTCGATTGGGTTACTAGTTTTTGAGTTATGCGCGTGGACAGACAGACAGACAGACAGACAAACAGACCCAATTGCAATACCCTCGCCTCCCCTTCGGCGAGCGTAACAACGGGCCGCATCGATGACGTCTGCAGGAGGCTCATCTGAATGTTTGATGACGACGGCTGAAGTGATGAAAGCCCGCCCCCCTGTGTTATAACTAGCCTGCTCATCTGTAGATCCCATCCTGGGAGAAACGTCATCAGTCAGAGGTTTGAAGACGTGTCAAAGCGATTCTCCTCGAGTTGTGTTTGTGCTGCCGATTCACACAATCTTGAACTTTAGCGCTCTGACCTGGATTTGAACCCAGGATGAACCTTTGCTGACCCTCCAGGACTCAACGGAAGTCAGTCCACGGATGGTTGAGGAAGCAAAAACCTGCTCCACTAACGCAGGTTACAAGTGTTGTTGTTTTTATTTTATGTGTAAAGAATATAAGAGGAGAGTCAATGCGATTCATTTCCTTAAACAGGCGTCATGTGACCGTTAGCAAACAATGAGCATCACTGAACATAAAAGAGCGTTTAATCAGCTCTGTACAATAGAAGGCAAGGCGACCTCTGACCCCGAGCTGCAGCGACCTGCATTCGACCCCAGACTGACCCTGCAGTGACCCAGCAGGGCAGGAAGCGCTGATGCTGTTTGATTAGGCGGAGACGGAGGACGCGTCCCCTGTCGTCACGGCGCTCGCCCGTCAAAGATGGCTGCCGCGGCGACGGCGTCTGTGATGCTTCGTGGTATCAGTGACACGCGTCTGGTGGGTATTGTGCCAAAACATAAACGTGCGACCGACCTCAGGCTGAACCCGGCTGGGGTCAAAGGTCAGGGTTGAAGGCCGGGCCACTGTGCCGTGTCAGAGCGCCATTTCCTCCAGGTCGAGCCGCTGCCGCTCTGTTCTTTAAATTATTTTGATTAATTTAAGTAAGGCCCCACTAAAATAAAATATAATGCTGGTTACTTAGGGCGTCGTCTGGCGTTAGCGCCCTCTCTAGGAAATAATGCAGCGAGAACAGAGTAATGGAGTTTGTCACCATGACGATCAGAGAGAAAAAATACCTTCACAAATCTATTTCTGTAGAATATAATTATAGTGAGAGTTTAGTCTCTGTTTTTAGTTTTATTATGGAATTTATGGATTATTATGGAATTTGTACACACACACGCACACACACACCTACACGCACACACACACACACACACACACACACGCACACACACACACACACACACACACACAGTGGATTTGCTCCTCAGGCCTGTGTGTATTTGTGCTCATATAAATATTGACAACAGAAAGGTGTGTGACTGGAATGTTATGTGTGTTAGTGTGTGTGAGGACAGTCCATGTGACCGTCCACTGACCCAAGCTGAGGTTTGACCACCAAGTGACTCTTGTTTCTGTTGCCAAGGCAACACAGTAACCCCAGACTGACCCTTGTATCGTCGTCGTGGCCACCAGCTTACTAATTAATATACTAATATTAGGAGGATATAATCACCGCTACTTTAGGTTCTTTTGGGGAGTGGGAAGAATATGATTATTTATCGCACGCTCAGAAACAAATATGCTTATTATTTTGAACTGTTCCTTTAAGAAGATGAATATAATAATTATCCATGTAAATAAAAGATGGGGCAGAAAACAACAAGGAAGAAAGAAAGAAGTGTCAAGAGTAAAAGAGAGGCGAGAGTGAGACAGAGAAAGTGAGACAAACGAGGAGTCAGCAGGTCAGAGGTCACAGAAGAGCCTCTGTGTGTGTGTGCCTCAGGGAGCGCTGTGCTCTGTGACCTCTGGCCTTTGGACTTCCCTCCCAAAGGAAGGGAGTGACTGAAGACATGAGGACAATATGGACTCAGTGACGCGCTCTGGACAGAGCGTGTTTTATACTTCCTTCTCAGTGTCAAACACACACTGAAACACTCTGGACCAAACAAAGCAGGCTTCAGCGCTTTGCTGCCACAAAGGTCAAAGGTCAAACATGACCATGCTGCGGCTGCTGATGAAGGACGGTTCTTCTGCCACCAGATGGCATCAGGGCAGAGCGCGGCTGTTTCATCGTGCTGCAGTGTGTCTGAAGGAGGAGAAGTCTTCAGCTGTGAGTCGAGAGACGTCTCCGTCCTCACATCAATACAGGAAACAGAAGCGCTCTCTTCTTCTACAGCCGGTCAACGGCAAAACGTCCCCCCCCTCTGGAAAATTCACTTCACGTTAGAGGCTGGAAACGTGCACGTTTAAGAGACCAAAAACACAACAACAAAAGACAATGAATCAATGACAGGTTGGTTTTTAGGACATAAAAGATGGAGGTGATTCACGTAAATGGTGAAGAGAAGAGAATTGTAAAACAAGATAGAGTATGTTGGTAGTTTTATGGCAATTAAAAGAAGAAATCAAATAAAAACTGTATTGAAGGAATAAAACAAGCGGCTGAAATGAGCTTCCTCCGTGGGGGGGGGGGGCTCTCGCTTAGAGATCGGGTGAGAAGCTCCGTCATCTGGGAGGAGCTTGGATGGGAGCCGCTGCTCCTCCACGTTATAGGAGGAGCAGGTGAGGTGGCTCAGGCATCTATTTAGGATGCCTCCCCGGGGGGGGGGGGGGGGTGTTCAGGACACGTCCCACCGGGAGGAGACCACGGGGAAGACCCAGGACAGGGGAGTATAAGTATCTAAACTCTCTACCAGTCATTTAGAACTGAAGAAGACCATTGAATGAGAGGAGAAACGTCTTCGACCAACCTTTAGCAAGTTCAGTTAATTATTTTTTAGGTTTTAGTGCATTCTTTTCTTTTCTTTTACATTCGTCATATGATAAAGTTTGTTAAAACCAAAATGTTATTTACTTTAAATTTATGTGGAGGAGGGAAAGCCGGATAAAAGTGGCAAACAAGAAGGAGGGAGAGGAACCCATAAGGAGGGGCGGGTAGGAAAGGTGATGAAAAAAGGGAAGAGATGGGGGGAGGGAGGGGGGGGGGGGGGTAAGGAAAGCAGATGGATGATGCTGGTGGACAGTATTTCATGTCTGACTGTGCCGCCTGCCACTGGGCACACAGCAGGGTGTGTGTGTGTGTGTGAGTCCTTATTCATATAGTCTTCATGTTTAGAACGGCAAATGTGTGTGTGTGTGTGTGTGTGTGTATGCCGACTGTGAGATTAATTCAGCCCAATTAATTAGGTTGAGATTGAAAATGAGCGGAGGACACAGCTGAGCTCATCCCCGGCTTGAAATGACTCCATCCCTGCCTCCTTGTCCTCTTCCTCTTCATTTGAATCTCTTCTGGATACATATATTTACTACAACAGACACATCTGGTGCTGCATCACACACACACATATACGCACCCGCACACACACACACACACACACACACACACTGAAGTTGTAAGTGTTTCGTAAAGAAAGGAGGAGAAACATCAGGCAGAGAAATATGAAGGACAGAAAATTACAACAGACGTGTGTATGTGTTGAAGCCCGAGAAACAGATGAGGTGTTTACCAGTGACCTTTTACTTATTAAAGAGGTGGACCAGTTTAACCCTGTTGTATCTATTGAATGTGTGTGTGTGTGCGTGTGTCTCCCTCACTGCCAGATTCCACAAAGGGAGCTGATTGGCCCTCGGTCTGGTGAGCAACTCAATTATTCCTGTTAATACCAGTAACACCATGATACCTCAGCCTATTAACACACACACACACCTACACACACACACACACACACACACACACACACACATGCACCCACACAGTTTAAAAGGTTAATTAAGTATAGTCACATCTACATATCACACATACATCCGCCCAAGATATTTGCACATTTATCTGAATATACGTCAAAATGTAATCCGATCTCTTATGAACATTTTGAGATACTCTGGTGACAGCAAAGCAAACAAACATATTAGAAAGGTTTGTGTTCTGTATTTCTGCCAAGGCCAAATATGTCACAGACCAAGGCAGGCGAGAACCCAAACGTTAAAACCAACACGACAGGAGAAGGCAAATCCAGAAGCTGAGCTTTATTAGTCGGTACCAGGGAGTCAGTCCAAACCAGCAGACAAATCCAGAATAGGTGCTGGCAATGAGGCGGAATCCAGGAATCAGGCAAGGTCCAAACACGGGAGATCAATTTGGAACGCTGGAAGGTAGGAATCACCACTAACAAGCTGGCATTGAGGTGTGGCACGAACAGAGACTGGAGTACGGGCTGATGGGAGGAGAGTTGAAGGGGATGACGGGAATGAGAGGACAGGATGGAAAAATACAGGCCCGCCTCAAGCTGTGACAAAACAACCCTACTCGCATCTGATTGGCTTGTCTGATTTCCACAGCGTTTTATGCAAATGCATTCAGTATGTCCTGTCAACATGCAATGACAGCATGAAACAGATTGTGGACCCGCCTCCTTATCTGAATGGGTTCTTTCTGAAACGATGGCTTTGCATTATTAGGGAAAATGTTGGATTTTGGAATTTTAAATCAAATTCTTTATATTTGAAATTCACTCGCTCTCATCTGGATTTCCTGCCTGACGAAGTGGAAATCTTTTGTGTGATCCTCTTTTCACTTGCCGCTTCTTCATTTTTAGTTCTATTAAATTTTACTCATGACTTTTAGATCAAAGTGATAGAAAGATAATGAAACCCCTCACGGTCCCCGTCATCGCTCAGGGCAGCAGATGGACATGAAACCAGGCGCTGTGGCTCAGTCCAGGGCTGAGCTTAAGCTGAATCAAGCAAATATGATTGTTGCTTCTGCTGCATGAAAGTTTGTCTGTTTGGGTGAGGTCACGGGGTCACACGGAGGGAAAGGGAGGATGACGAGGGGCGGAGGTGGAGGCATCCCTGTGGAGGAGGACAGGATGGATGGATGCCTGCATCTCACGCCACAGAGAGGATGGAGGAAGGGAGGAGAAAAGAATGCAAGGAATGAATCAGAGGCAGCGTGGCTGTGTGTGAAAGCACGCACACACACACACGCACACACACACACACACACACACACACACACACACTGCTCAATTTATAATCCAGCAAAATGAGAGGAATTCCCAGAATCATTAAAATAGTGAAAACGCCCCAAAAAGCAAGCGGCTAGTAACCATTGCATGACCCCCCCACCCCCCGCCCCCGATTGTTGGCTTCTACATTAACCTTCAGAGTCATCATCACTGCAGTGTCCTGAGCTGCACGGCGCCTTTCAGCTTCCTTCATTTCGCCTTTCACACAAAGCACCGCTGCATCCTCCTCATCCTGCTTCAATCAGCTCATTTCCACGGCAACCGTTAAGCGTAAAACTCCGGGAGAAAAATGGCTGCTGGAGTAAACAAAGCAGGACAACACAACGTTTCTGGGGTGTTAGTAATTCATTGGTTGATTCATATATTCAACATTTCTTTTTGTGCATCCATTCGCGAACGGGGTAAATGAAGTTTTATTCACGTGTGTCATCCTCGGGCACAAACCCTTAAACCAGAAGGACGCCGCAGCTCCACAACCAATCAGCATCCATGCGGAGTGGCTGACCTCAGAGCAGTTTCAGTGTGTTCTGACTCCCCGTGTAGAGACAATAGAGCGTCAGGTTTTAGATGCAGGACAGAGATGAGGCAGAGCAGCAAAATAGCCTCCATAAAGCTCAGTGAGGAAGACTGTCTCTCTGACTGCCTCTTCATCACAATCACTTTCCTGCTGTTCCAGGCTTAAATAGCTTCTGCTCCTCTCATCCAATCACAACCCGTCTCGTCCTCCCGGTAGCCAGCCCATTGCGATCTGTCAGACTGTAAACTTGCTCTCTCTCTCTCTGCTGTCATTTCAACACAGCAAGGCGGCACGGTGGCGCAGTGGTTAGCGCTGTCGCCTCAGAGAGTCAAGGTACCGGGTTTGAATCCTGTCTGTGCGGCGTTTTGTATGCCCCCCCCCCCCCCCCCCCCCGTGTCGCGGTGGGGTTTCTCCGGGTTCTCTTCATCTGGCTCACGGTTGTCATGGCTACATGTCACATACCAAACGCAAAGTAATTTCAAAGCTTATGACACAAATATCACTTTTAAATTTGAGTGAGCCGGTGAACAATTATGAGACAGGAGACAGAGAGTGTGGGGAAGTCGGGGGGGGGGGGGCGTCACCACCCCCGGACCGGGCTGAACACGCCCCGTCCCTCTGAGGTTAGTTCATTGTCAGGAAACAGCTTCAGTGTAGTAAAGGGCCTGCAGCCCAGCTCACAGCTTAGCCCCCCCCCCCCCCCCCCACACACACACATGATCCACATTGTTGTTGTTGACTGGGCTGATCGCTGGTTTGGGTTTAGAAGCTCACAGAGTTCCAGCTGGCTTTAGTTTAGAACATTTCAGTCCCGTCGGAGGGGTGTTGGATTGTTATCTCAGCGAGCGCATTAGCACGAGCCCTTTAGCGGCTATGCTGCTTACAGACACACAAACCTCCAAAATGGCCGCCCGAGGGGGCGCGATGTCCCTGACAGACGATGTCTGCGCTCAAAGCTGCACGTTTGGAGCCGTAAGAGCTGCACCAGGAGTTTGACTAACATCAGAATGGTAATAGGACACTTTAATGGCACCCACAGCTGAACCCGTCCTCGCTCCTGTAAAAGAGGGAATAATCTCCAGAGAAGAAGAAGGAGAAGCTGGAGGGCAGGTCAACGAGAGGCAGACAGATGTGCACGCTCTCTCGCCCCCCCGTGCTGCGCCGAGGCACCAGTGTGTGTTTGGACGAGTCTCACAGAGTCTGAGCAGGAGAATTATCATCACGGAAACGACCTTCCTGAGAAGTCAACCCTGACCTCCGACGTGACCCCGGGAGGAGCGGGGGGCGGGGCTCCTGAGGATTCGCCTGCTTCCAGAGGGGCAGTTACACCACAGCAGGAGCTAAGAAGCTACACGCTCACACCCACAGCCCCGCTGAGGTGTTCCTGCAGATTATTTTATTAGGGGGGGGGGGTTCATTCATTTGTTTTGACAAATACTGTCGAAGTGAAATGTATTCTCGTTATTTTTATGTCTTGCGTTTGTTTTCACGAGCAGCTCTCCTCTTCAGGATCCAGCTCAGGTTGAATTTGAGCCCTGACTGAATCAGCAGGGTTCCAGCTTCCTGGCTGGTGTTGGGAGCTCAGAAAGATTACTTGTTATCTCATCTTCTGAATGACCACACCTAGAATGTGATGTGTGCAGAACTCGTCTCTGCACACATCACTGGCTGACACCAGTCGTTAAAAGAACAAACCCAAAGCGCCAAAGCTAAAACGTGCTAGCAGCACAGGAAGCTGCTCGGGCCGGTTTCTGCAGCTTTGCGTGCTACCTTTATCCGTGGGTAGCGTATCCGTGGCTAGCTGTAGAGAAGCACTTAAGTTAGCATGTAGCGCTGGGGGTGAAGCTCCGAGTCTTATTGCATCTGTTGGGAAAAGGAAGAAGGAAAAGCTGATGTCAGGAACGAGGAGGAGGAAGTGAGGAGAGGGAGGAGAGGAGAACAGACGGTTAGAAAGAAACAATTTGATTCAATTTTCCACTCAATAAAATACAACGATCAGCTCTGTGTGCGCTCTCTCTCTCTCTCTCTCTCTCTCTCTCTCTTTCACACACACAGTGTCTCCAGAGTGGTGTTTTAATTGAAGCAGGTTACAGCCGTGTCTCGATGAAATTGGAAAAATTAATCAGCTGGAAAACGGTGTGTTTTTCCCCTGCAGCTCTCTCTCTCTCTCTCTCTCTCTCTCTGAGGGTCGGTAAATTCATTTGTGGGAGCCAACTTTATCTGTATGATGTTTGTTTGGATTAAGCACATCTAAATATATATGTTCATTTTTCTTTGTTTAAATAAGAGTGTGTGTGTGTGTATGTGTGTGTGTGTGCATGCGTGTGTGTGTGCCGTATGTAGCCTCTCACTGTGTTGACGTCGATACGTGACGTCTTTATCATAATGATGTCTGACAAGTTCGTTAATGAACTAAGGAGACCAATGGTAAATGGTAAAGTCGAGCGGAGTGATGCAAGGTGAGCATTGTTTCCTTCGTTCCTACAGTGAGAACATATAGTCACCATGAGGTCACAAGTTCAAGTCGGCCTTGGATGTCGTGGCTTACAGGCCGAGCTGGTGTTTCAAATACTCAGCGGGGCCTCACATGCTCCAGGAGTCCATCCTGATGGAGAAGCAGCTGTAAAACATCAAGTGACTGATGGAGCTGCTGCCATGGCTGCTTTGCAGTAAGCAGGACGTACGTGGCTGAGAAGACACGGTCAACACAGGTTGTTGGTTCTCTGATGAGAACTGGAGGTGAGATGTCGATAGCTAATGTTGTACAGAAGCGGTAGACTGTTTACCAGCAGCTCAGCAGCGTGATCTGGATCACCTGTGCTGCTCGTCTCCTCATCAGCCCCAATGCATTTATAGTCTGCTCAGTCCTCTGCCAGATTGTCAGTGACTTGTTCCTACTCTCCAGGACTCTAATCCTAATCCTAATCCTGGTTTACGTGTGCCTGCCCTGCTTGTTTTTTGTCTTTTAATCTGTTTGCCTGCTTCTCTGGATTGTTCTGCCTGATTTTTCTGCTTTGTGAACTCTACCTGTGTCTTGGAACTCTTCTACTGCCTGCCCAATTCTGGGCCATCCGGACCAGAACCTCATAAACATTTTACCACCCGTAACTTGAACTGTTCTGTTTGCACTGTGTGATTATACCAGTTTTACTGCTGCTAATACACATCTGTGTATCCACTCCTGATGCTGCTGTTTTTGTGAAATGTTCTTGTATGTTTTTTGTAACTTAGTCTATTCAAGGGCATACACTACAGCATAGCGCTGTGGCTAGCATCTATTATTGTTATTTTGTTACATGTTGCATGACTTCACCAAGAAAAATTCCTCATCTGTGAACCCTCATTGACAATAAACTGATTCTGATATATTTTTATTAAATCTGTTGAAGTCTGTGCTTTTTAATAGACAGCCTTTTGTTGGTTTTACCCAACTTTTCTTTTGTGATTGTAAAAAAAAAAAAGGCCTTGTAACTATCTGTGGCCCATGCTGTGGTGCCAAGCTGCTTCAAGTCCACCTCCATCGTGTCTCAATGACTACCACCCATTAGCACTCACCCCCATCATCACAAAGTGCTTGGAACAGATGGTCCTGGCACATCTCAAAGCCAGTCTTCCCCTCCACCTTGGAGCCCCACCAATTTGCCTACTGCAAGAACAGGAGTACAGAGGATGCAGTCTCCATTGCGCTGCACTGTGTCCTCGCACACCTGGACAATGATGACACATACACCAGAATGTTGTTCATCGACTTTAGGTCAGCATTTAATACTGCCACCCCCTCTAAATTAATCATACAGCTCACAGACTTGGGCATCAATTCTTCCATCTGCAACTGGTTACTGGACTTTCTGATCAAGCGGCCGCAACATGTTCCGTTAGACCAGGGGTGTCAAAGTCATTTTCTCCAAGGGCCACATTAGCATCATGTTCGCCCTCCAAAGGCCAAATGTAAACCGTAACACAGTAAAAAATGTAACGAAATGTAATGTAATCTAATGTAAAATAAATGTAACTACTCCTTAACATGCTGTTAAATAACTATTTATTTTTTATTTAACTCTTTAGCTGCCACAGTAATTACAATAAAATATTCAGTTTAGATATCACTTTGTTAAAAGGTTGTAACTTAAAAATTGTTAGAGATAAAGCCAAACTGTAAATGAGAAAAATCATAAGTATGAACCAAAGTTTGTGATGGGAATAAATTAACACATCTAATAATGTGGAAAAGTTCCATTCAAATGCAATCATCACGCAGGGACAAAGATAATCGATACAAAATCAAAGCAAAACCAAAAAGCCACCACCTTGTCTTGTTATGGACATGCAGAAACCAAAAAAACAACCGAAGTGGGCAAGATAAAGAACATTCCCCGAGTCAATGGCGCGGAAAAGACGTCACTTTCAGGATCAGCACTGGACAGCTCCATATGTAGCCGACTACCTATGGAGCTGTCCAGTGCTGATCCTGAGCTCCATATGTATCAACATATCAGCACATGCTGGAAAAAACATAACTTTCAATAGTCACCTCCAGCAGATTATTGATTTCCTGACTGCAGCGTGTTGCTATTGTTATTGCCATGTTGCTGAATTTTTCCGTTTGATCAGTTCACTACTTAAGTTAAGTTAATTGTATAGTTGTAAAATATATGGATAGATTATTGATGTTATTATAACATAAATCCTTTCAATTGATCAGGTTAAGAAAACCACACTACTCCATCGATCAATAATCATGTGCGTTAGACAATCACCGCTCCTCCACTCTCACCCTAAACACTGGAGTACCACAAGGCATGCACTCTCTCTGCATGCACTGTTTATCACTTTAAATTTGTGTCGTTTTAGTCTTCTATTACTTGAATTTTCTGTTGTTACTAAACACCAGACGTAGCAGCGCTCCTAATCTCATTGTGTAGCCACTATGCAAGGTCAATAAAGGCTTTCTATTCTATTCTATTCTATTCTATTCTATTCTATTCTATCTATTCTAGGCTGTGTTGAGTCCATTCCTCCTTCTGGAATGGACTCAACAGTCTGCAGTCACCCGTGACTGCAGACTTACACATGGTTCTAACAACATTGTTAAGTTTGCAGATGACACCACGGTGATCAGCCTCATCAAAAATAACGATGAGTCTGCTTAGAGGGAGGAGACGAGTTGATGTTGAACTATGTTCCGCTGTGTGTAGATTTCGTTGACTAAATATGCGCTATAATACTTTTGTTCAGAATCACTTACTTGTCACAGGTATATATCTGGATCCTCCAACAGGAGTATAAGTATCTGGACCCCCCCAACAGGAGTATAAGTATCTGGACCCCCCCAACAGGAGTATAAGTATCTGGACCCTCCAACAGGAGTATAAGTATCTGGAAGACAAGAATGTATTTACATTTATGAAGCAGTACAGCGTTTGGAACCTCATCATCATCCGACTAGTTGCTGTTCCTTGATCTCTGTGTGAACAGATTGGCTCAATATGTCAGGCAGACTCACAGGATGTGATGTCATCTTGTGTCATATAATGTGAGGGGGAGACAGCCCTTCATCCTTGAGGCTGGAAGTGGATGACTGATTGTCCAATCACTGGAAGCAGTGCTGTAGATGCAACATTACTTCAGCCAATTGAACGTCACTTTGTATTAATATGGCTATCAGTCTGCCTGATAATAAATGATCCAGATACACAATGAGAGGAAGATGAGTGTGGTCCGACTACTACAAAGAAGTTCCCTACAAAGTACACAACAGCAACAGCAGTGACGTAAACATCGTAAAACTGTGAGATGAACTCATCAGACGCTCACTTGACTCGAAGATTTTCCCAAAATCCACACAGAAAAGTTTCAATCAAAAAGTAAAAATATCCAACAGTAACATGAAAGAGTTTGTTTTCATTGTATCATGAAGAGATAAGCAGATTGAAGTATGTGAAAGCTGTGTTTGGTGAGCGCTGCCTCCGTCCTGGGCTGCACTGACTGGCCAATGAGAGCAGCGATGCTAACGTTAGCATGGCCCGGGGTACGACTAAACAGTGACGGAGCCGACTTTCAGACTTGGTCAATTCTGAGTGTTTTACTTACTAAAACACTTTGTACTTCAAGACTGATGAAAATCCTGACAAGCCCGCTGGGATTAGGATAAAAATAAACAGCTCAGTCTATACAGCTTGTAAAATGATGATAGCTTTATGCGACTTGCACCGACACCCCCCCCCCCCCCCCCCCCCCCCCTCAATGATTAATCTGCTGTATCTGCTCTGCGGCTATAAATAATGTTTTATCCACAATTAAATGATATAGATCTGAAACAATGTGGGGGGCAGCCTGTGTGTGTGTGTGTGTGTGTGTGTGTGTGTGTGTGTGTGTGTGTGTGTGTGTTATCCCTAGGTTACTCATTAGTGTTGTAGTGCTAACGGGAAGGAGGAAGCTAGTAGATTGTGAATCACATTAACTCTGGAGCCACTGGAGCAAAAGAACACACACACACAGTACACACACACACACACACACACACACACACACACACACACACACACACACTATTTCCCTGGTTAGCCAATATCTATGTGGTGAAGAGGTACCTCAGGCAACAACACTTGCTGCAATGTTTTTACTGCTTTGGTGAATATTTTAACACACACACCTACACACACACACACACCTACACACACACACACCCACACACACTGACACATACACACACACACACACTGACACATACACCTACACACACAGACACACACACACACACACGGTTTTTCTGTGCACATGCATATTTATTGCATTCTTGGACAAACATTTATTCATGGTGTTGCTTACATACGGATATTTTGGAAAACAGAGCAAATACACACCCTCTGGTATACACACACACACACACATACACACCAGGCTTTGGACAGTCTAAGCTGGAATCAGTGGTGAGAAACCGAGTTTAAACCTCATTAACTAAGTGAAGCCCTAGAGAGAGAGGGAGAGAGGGAGAGAGAGTAATAATGAAGGTGAATGCACAGCTCAAGAAAAGATAAAAAGAAAGGAGTAAATAAAAAGAAAAGGGGCCCTTGAGAACAGAGTAGAATTTAATTGGCTCCATCTAAAGGCGCCGGTGCTTCTTTCAGTCTTCCTTGCTGGCTGGTAGCAGGACTCTTCAGTTTTTCAGCTACGCAGGGTTCCTTCATCCTCGCCTAACAGTGGAGAGCCGTGCTTTTCACACCTCGGCCTTCAGTGATGTCCTACTTAGTCCGACTTGCTAAATACCCCTCATACTACCATCATTTATGACACCACGGCTGGAGAAATAATATGCAGAAACACACTTACGCACTACTGGGTGTTGCATCACCTCAATCGTGTACAACACGGTCTATTTTTTCCGGAGCATTTAAAAATCAATAAACCTGCATCAGCAATTAAAACTTATCACTATATGTGGTACTATCAAACTTATTAATAAAAGGGAATTTCATATAATTTGTCCAAAAAGTTTTAATAAGTCCACCAAGAATAGGAAAGCTTTAACAAGATTGCGAAATGTCATTTTAATATGAGAAAGACAGCAACAAGACGGCCACATCTGTTCTTGAGAATGAAACAAGCCTCTTTGTGTACTTTCCACTACAATCACACACCTGCGCCACAATATTTACATAGAGGAGCACGAAAAAGTACTTTTTTATTTTTAGTATATTTGTCATTTTATTTCATTATCATTGATTTGATATGAATTAAATAAAATTACAAAAACCTGAAAAATTAAATAAATAATAGTGATCTGAATCTGATTGGCTTTCGCAACTATCTATCAACTATATGTACCCGTTCACTCAGTGCACAGACGTCAGCGTCGTTGATTCTGAAGGCCTCGGACAGATTTCATACAACCTGGCAACACAAGCCACAGGAATTCTGATTGGATAAAAAATCTAACCTGAAAATACAACACTGGGATAGAATATGACATGAATATGAATAATCGGTGCTTTTACAAATTCGTAGATCTCAATACAATAGCGAAACTAAATCTATAGATTCAGACGTTTACAAGTCCTTTTATTCACGCACACGCACACACATGCACACACACACACACACACACTTTAATATGTTTCCTGCTACATCATGTTCGGGTCGCGACATTCCTTATGCATGTGTGTGTGAAAAATAACAACACAAGGGTGGAGAGAAAAGCGAAGGATGGGGTGAGATGGAGAGGAAGACAAGAAGACAGACAGAGAGAAAATGTACCAGCAGAGGAGGAGGAGGGCTATCAGATAGAGTCTCTCTCTCTCGCTCTCTCTCTCATGTCGGCCATATTTCCCTCGTCACCATGCTCATGTGTTTACATGTGCTTCTTGTGTGTGTGTGTGAGACAAGCCTCAGGTCAACACCTGTTCTGTTGAGTTACCACCAATGGAGGTGTGTGTGTGTAGGTGTGTGTGTGTTAAGAGCTGTGTTAACAGAGGAATTACCTCTGTTGTGAGAAGTCAGGATAAGGCAGGGACAAGTACATCTGATGGTTGTGTGTGTGTGTGTGTGTGTGGGCAGGAAATGGCAGCGGCAGGGTCTTTGTTGGGGGACTATTCTTCTGCTGTTTGATTCTTCTTCTACTGACAGACAGATACAGTCTGGAGCGGTAAAGCGAGGATGACGAGCTGGACCAGAATACACACGATGATGAACACAGCGCTTGTCCACCGACTTACGGATATTGATTTAGGTTCATGGGATACGCTTCTGTTGTAAGGAAGGTCATTAACAGCTGAAAGCCAAGGTCAAAGGTCGTCCGTCGCGCTGAGGCTTAAGTTTAACAACGTGCTGTACCTGGGAGTCCCGTTAAGGGCCTGGCTGTTATGCCAATGCGCTGTCCATCCCATAGTAAAAACAACCGAGCAGACGAGAGAATGCGTCTTTGGGCGACTGATGTGAGGAAGCTTCCATGTGGAACCTTCTGTTGTCGTACAGAAACAGTTAGGGGCCAAGCCGCTGAATACTTTTCCAGCCATCTGAGCCTGTTTTGAAAGGATAAAGGAGATCAGAGAGGCCTGGCCTGTCTCTTTATGAGCATCGTGACAGCTTTATAGCGACAGGGTGTGGAAGTCAGACAGGAAGGAGGTACAGAAGACAGAACATAACCCAAAGAAAACACCGGAGAGAATAAAGGAGGACGGGGCCGCTCTGGTCGCAGCTTCAATAGAGATGCTATCTGTCCCAGACTCAGGGAAATGAGGAGGAAAGAAGGAAAGTGTTGTGTCTTTCACCTGTACGGATAGTAGGAATGATGAGGCGGGTACTGGAACAATCCTTTCTTTAATGAGGCGCAGCCGGTCACAGAACTACATGGTACACACAACAACTAACATGCCTACGTCATCACGTAACTACGGAGCCCAGGCACGGACCAAATACATTACATCTCCCTTCTTACATTAGATGTAGGACCAAGCAAAGGTACTCAATAAACATGTATCACTTGTTATTTCTACTTGATGGTATCCTAACAAATTCATCAATCTCTTAACTCACTTACAATTTTGCGGTTTGTGTTTATGAACTATTATAACTATGTAGAACACTGCTTATAACTATGTAGAACACTGCTTATAACTATGTAGAACACTGCTTATAACCATGTAGAACACTGCTTATAACTATGTAGAACACTGCTTATAACTATGTAGAACACTGCTTGTAAGCAAACACCTTTGTCTGAATCTGCTCTACAAATCCAGGCGTGTAGTTGGTCGTCTTTCACGAGTAGGGTAGCGACACAGATAGAGCAGCATGTTGGATGCTCCGTCTCTGAGACAGATAGAGCAGCCTGTTGGATGCTGTGTCTCTGAGACAGATAGAGCATCCTGTTGGATGCTCAGTCTCTCAGACAGATAGAGCAGCCTGTTGGATGCTCAGTCTCTGAGACAGATAGAGCATCCTGTTGGATGCTCAGTCTCTCAGACAGATAGAGCAGCATGTTGGATGCTCCGTCTCTCAGACAGATAGAGCAGCCTGTTGGATGCTCAGTCTCTGAGACAGATAGAGCATCCTGTTGGATGCTCAGTCTCTCAGACAGATAGAGTAGCCTGTTGGATGCTCAGTCTCTGAGACAGATAGAGCATCCTGTTGGATGCTCAGTCTTTCAGCCAGATAGAGCAGCCTGTTGGATGCTCAGTCTCTGAGACAGATAGAGCATCCTGTTGGATGCTCAGTCTCTGAGACAGATAGAGCATCCTGTTGGATGCTCAGTCTCTGAGACAGATAGAGCAGCCTGTTGGATGCTCAGTCTCTGAGACAGATAGAGCATCCTGTTGGATTCTCCGTCTTCTGTAATCACGTCCGGCAGCACTCTCCCCGCCGTTGTGACATAACATCGGGGGACGTTCACAAGATGTTTGTGCAATCTCCCCGTGTCTGCGCTCCGCACACCCACGCTCTACCTGGGGCTCACGCATGAGTCGAAGAAGAAGAAGAACAGAGTGGATCAAGTTTATTTTTGGTGGTAATGTTCCGGCAAAAATTGGCAAATAAGTGTGTGGGTTCGGGTTCCTGGAGCATCCCAGATGCCACGTTGCTGTTGACGATGTCACTGCAACTAATTGTCCTTTGCGACCGTCATTTTCTTACTTGCTGCAGGGATGTGTCCCTCTGAAAAGATCGTAATTCTTAGCTTGACCCTGAACGATAGACTCAGCAGCTCAGTGTTAAAACACAATCTTGAATTAACAAATAAACTTTGGTTCTATTTATTTTTGCGTCTTAGCACCCTCTAATTATTCCTCTCTAACCCTGTCATCACTCCGCTCTCATGTGTCACCTATGAATCAGCGGGGAGATGGTCCGGCTCACAGCCAATCAGGCCAAACCATGATTAATGTTACCATTAATTAAGCAGGGTTTTCTTTTATTTCCACAAAACCCATCTCCCTGCATAACCAGCCTAATGACAATTCCAACGTGCTCATTAATAGAGTCCCCCCCCTCCCCCCCCCCTCTGATGGGTTAGATCCGGGGTGATAACAAGAAAAAGTAGGGGGCTACTTAGTTCAGCAATGCCTCCGCAGCTGTGCAGAGCAGAAATCAACCTGCAGCAAAGGTCACCATAGCAACCCTCACAGATGGGGTTTTACATTTCATCAAGATGAAAGAACGTTTTTAGCTATCTTGCTAACAGACAGACAAACGCCGGCGAAACCATCACCTCCTCGATGGCGGTAATTAGAGTAAGTTGTGTAAGAGCGAGAGAGAGAGAGAGAGAGAGAGAGAGAGTGTGAGAGAGAGAGAGAGCGAGAGCGAGAGAGTGTGAGAGAGAGTGAGAGAGAGAGAGAGCGAGAGAGAGCGAGAGTGAGAGAGAGCCTGTCTTCTCTGAACTCTGTTCTTACTTTACCACAATTCATGCACATTTAATACAAATTGAAGTACACTGCATATACTATGCCACACATTTGGTGGCAATCTGAGGTAAGGCCCCGCCCAATCGCCTCAACTCGCAACTTTTTCTTGTATTTGAACAGGAAATATGCAGATT
Organism: Brachionichthys hirsutus; assembly: GCF_040956055.1. NCBI lineage: Eukaryota > Metazoa > Chordata > Actinopteri > Lophiiformes > Brachionichthyidae > Brachionichthys > Brachionichthys hirsutus. The sequence continues at coordinate 10,585,833 of NC_090912.1, forward strand.
CAGTGATTTTAATTACTAAGCAGCGATTACATTTTATTAAACGATGAAAGAAATTTACAGATTTACAACAAATATGTATTTTATCATCATTTGATTTTTATTTTTGCTTCTCATGATGGCGATATTTTCACCACCGTTAGTTTGTTTTTCTGTTTGTTAGCACAGAATACCTCAAAACGTTCTGGATAGATCCTGATCAAATTTACAGGAACTGTTGGAAATGTTACCAGGAACAGATGATTACATTTTGATGATGATCTAGAAGAGATTACTTTGAAATGTTCATTAATATTGCAGTCAAAAATGGAGTTTCAAAATGTGTTTCTCAATCTATCCGTTGATTATTCACAGATTTTATGGAATTTGACACAGTCTTGTAGGGTGGGGGTCTCTATCTCACCACCGAATATCATCCAGATTAAATCCAGATTGCAGATACTGTCGTAATCCAGATTTTCCCATTTACTTATAATGGATCTTGTAAAATCTGCATTCAGTTCACTCACCAAGAATCAGAGTCATAAAGGGGTCCGATATGAACCATGATGTCTTCTGGTTCTGATCCAGAATGAAGTCAGGAACAAATATTACAGTTTAACATTAAAACCCATTTATGAGGAGAGAAGGAGAGAAGGAGAGAAGGAGAGAAGGAGAGAAGGAGTTGTTGTAGATGTCATGACTTCAGATGGAAGAGAAGCTTCCTGCTTCTTTCTGTTCTCTCTGCTCTCTGTGCATGTATTGTGTCGTACTGTGTATGGTGTAGTTCTGTGTATTGCGTAGTTTTGTGTATTCTGTAGTACTGTGTATTGTGTAGTACTGTGTATTGTGTAGTACTGTGCATTGTGTAGTACTGTGTATTGCGTAGTTTTGTGTATTGTGCAGTACTGTGTATTGTGTAGTTTTGTGTATTGTGCAGTACTGTGTATTGTGTAGTTTTGTGTATTGTGTAGTTCTTGTGTAGTTCTTTTATTATGTCGTTTTGTGTATTGTGTATCGTGCAGTTCTGCTACGGATGGAGCTGTTAGGTGGTGATTGATAGTGATAACTATGTTTTCATAGTCACAAAATTGTGTTTTCAGTGGGCGGAGCCGAACACAACTGTCCTTTAATGTTCTTTAATTACATTTTTTAAAAAGATTGTTTCATAATTTGCCTTCATGAAAATGGAAAGCTAATACTTGTATTATCGTAAAGGAACAGCTTATGTTTTGTATTTTATGAATTTTTGTAAAATTTGTCATGTTATTATGAAAAACTGATATGAGTTTGTGGGGTTTGTATTCAGTCTTTGTCATTAAAAAAATGTTACATACATGCTTAATAAAATTAAGGAATGGGAACAAAGAAAATACATAATGTGAGTAGCAGTAGTTAGGTAAATATAGGATAGATAGATAGATAGATGGATGAATAGATCGATAGATAGATAGATAGATAGATGGATGGATGGATGGATGGATGGATGGATGGATGGATGGATGGATGGATAGATAGATAGATAGATAGATAGATGATGGATGGATGGATGGATAGATAGATAGATAGATAGATAGATAGATAGATAGATAGATAGATAGATAGATGATGGATGGATGGATGGATAGATAGATAGATAGATAGATAGATAGATAGATAGATAGATATGAATACAATAATAATTCACTTATTGACAGATCGTGAATGTTGTTTATGTTCATTAATAATATTTAATTCTTACCCCTGTGTCAAAATGTTATAAAAAAAGTTAAAGGTATTTTTATAATTATATTTGGATTCACTAGAAATAGAGACAAAAACAGAACAAATATTATACAATAATATTCTAAATTGTTATTAATAATAACAATAACAACAATAATCATAATAAAAATGTTTATCTTTCAGTAGTAGTAATGTTTCAAATTTATCTGGTTTCAGATCAATTATATTTAAATCGTTTTTTTAAATGTCAGGAATATTTTTTTACGGACTCCTTAAAAAACAAAACAAAACAAAACAAAACGAACTGAACTGGAGGAATTAAAAAAGGGGACGAGGGTAAAATGCCAGCGGAGGCCAACCTTCACGCTTCACGCTTCACGCTGTCCGCTCAGCGCCCTGCGTGGCCGCCTGGAGGCGCTCTGACATCACAGATCACTCCGCCCTGACTTCTCTGCTCCACTGACGACGCAGCGAACTTGGGTTCTCCCAGGAACCCTCCGTCCTCTCTGCTCCATGGAGATCTACCCCGTGGAGTTCTGTTACAGTCCAACCTGTGTGTCTGAGAGAACGACAAACAACCAGAGCTCACATGTTTGACAACTTCAATGTCCTTTCATTTCATTTACGCCATGTTGCATAAATCAGATATGTATATATATATGATAGTATATTCTAAATTTGGGTATTTGTTCAAGCAGGAAGAAAACGTCTGTTCTTAATAAATCTTAAAATAAGTTGGTTTAGTCCAGGAATAACTGAGCTATAGATAATAAACAATTGCGTTAATAAAATCTAATGAATAACTTTTAAAGCGACACAATAAATCTCATGTTTCCAGATCCTTGATAAGATTTTCAATCTTGGCGAGAATCAAACAAATTTCCGAGCAATCTGCTGCAAGCGGAACAAAAGTAGTGACACGTTCAGGCAAATTCAGAGGAGTCAACACCCACGAGGGGTTAATGAAACGTTGATCCACGAAGTCCAGTCAGGACAGCAGACATGTTGAATTCTTTCCACTGTCCTACGACTTCACAGGTAATTCTCTGCAGGCTGCGAAAGGTGAAACCTTAAACACCGCCGGAAAGCATGCAATAGTTTACCGGGCAAAGACGAGAGGAGAGTAAAGAGGGCATAATCGTTGCTTCTCTGTGTGTGTGTGTGTGTGTGTGTGTGTGTGTGTGTGCGCGTAGATTTATCCCGCTCTGAGAGCGGCAGCATCTCCAAAACAATTTACAACCGACACATTTATAGTCCGGTGTCATAAAAGCAGCGGATTGATCCTCTCGCTCTTCCTTTCTGTGATATCCAGAGCTGTACGCTCCATTAAAATACCCGCCTCCAATATTTTAGTGGGTTTTAAACGGGCATATTTCTGGATGTCCCTGGCAGTCTGGACCCTGGGGGCCTTTGGGGCTTCCAAAATATTTGAAGAGGTATAAAATCGCATGAATCCATAATGTAAAGCAAAACACAGCGTGGACAGCAGTGTGATTCGGAATCAGAGGGGCCTTTAGAGGGGGGTTAGGCCAGAGCTGCAGGACCCTCCTCTGAACTGGTACAGGGGGGGGGGGGGGGGGGCTGCCGTGGAGACCCACACCCCTCCTGCCTCGGGACCCCCAAACGGCACCGACCCTGGCCGATGCGCTGGAAAGAGGCGAGATATGGAAGTCAAGTGGATGAGAGCATGGGGGAGGAGAAATAAGGAGAGGTATGGAAAGGAGATGTAAGCAAACATGAAGTAGAGAGGATACATCAAAGGAGAAACGAGGGGAGCAGAAGGAGGAGAAATGAGTCTCAGTCAAAGACAGGAAATGGAATTGTGACAGCAAAGGTGTCGTGTAGAGAGGAGGAGGGGAGGAGGAGATGAAGAGGAGGAGAAGACTGATGTGAGAGGAGAACAGTTAAGTGGAGGAGAGGAGAGGAGATGAGAGAGGTGTGATGGAGAGGAGGCTGAAGGAGGTAGAATAATCATGTATGTATAAGAGGCGCAAGTGTGTTAATGTTTGACCTCTGACCCTCTTAATCCACCCAGCCCCCCCCCCACACACAGACAGAGTGGGAGAGAAGGATGGAGACAGCGGCGTCCTCCTGTCTCTCGTTCTCTCTCTCATTCAGGTTTGTGCAGCTAAAGTTCACACTGAGGTCACTTCCTGTGTACGGACTTGTGTGTGTTTGTGTGTGACGTCACTAAAGCTGCTACAAATAGTTAATCATGTCCATCATGGTATCAAATCAATGAGTACAATTAATCAATTAATACAATTAGTGCAGAAAGTCAAATGATACGTTTCCTACACGTCATATCTACCGTTTTACATTCATTATATCATTATTAAGATTTTATATACTAAATTATTGTACTGATAATGAGACAACACTTCAGAAGGTGACCCGTGATTGTGGTTTGATGGCTGCTAAAATCTATATGCAAATAAATATAGTTTTAAATTCCAAACTTCTTTATAAAACAGCAGGGCTTTCAAAAATGTTAATATAAAGTTGATTAAATTCGTATTTTTAAATGTGACTTTCTTACAAAATGCAAATCGTTTCTATAATTCCATATAATAATCAGTTTCCACTGTGAACAGACAGATGTTACTAATAACTAGGATCATCTCACAGTGAAAACAAGAACTCCTTGTTTATCAAATATATGTTACAAACACGGTACACACACGGTACACATGGTACGCACACGTAACTCACACAGTACATACACAAGGTGCATACACAGTACACACATGGTGTACACACATGGTACATGCACAGTGCACACACACACAATGTACTCACATGGTACATGCACAGTACACACACACAATGTACACACATGGTACACAAACGGTATGTACACAATGTAAACACACACAGTACACACACACGGTACACGTACACACAATACACACACAGTACCCACACAGTACACACAATGTACACACATGGCATATGCACGGGACACACACAGTACACACACAATGTACAAACATAATGTACACACACAATATACACACACGGTACACTTACATGGTACAAACACATTTAAATGGTGTTTTTCACCCTCTGACAATCAACACATGCATATATGTAGGGAACCCCCGTGGCAGGGGGAGACAGCATAGGGTGAGGGGCGCAGCCATGATAGGAGCACCTGGAGTGCTTGAGGGGGGTCGGTGCCTTGCTCAAGGGCACCTCGGTAGAGCAGAGGAGGCAGACTGGCCGCGCTCCAGTCTCCAGTCTCGAGTCCACTCCGTGTTTTCGTCATGAAAAACAAGCAGAAACGTACAAAAGAGTCTCCAGTTCTGACGGCACCACGGAGACGGTGCTGAGTACATCAGAGAGAGAGAGAGAGAGAGAGAGAGAGACGTGTTGAGAGTCAGGTAGAGGGAGACAGACAGGTGGACAGACAGGTTACTTAATGCTCGAGTTCAATACTGACCCGATACACTGCTGCCCGCCTGGCGTCACAGGCACTCTGTATGTGTGTGTGTGTGTCTGGCGTCACTCAAACAGGCCACTTCTTCAAAACCAATGTCTGTGTGTGTGTGCGTGTGCGTGCGTGCGTGCGTGTGTGTGTGTGTGTGTGTGTGTGCGTGTGATTGATTTAGGTGGAGCCATGGAGGTAGAGACACAGAGTTGTTGCATTTTCAGCCAAACTGCAAAATCAATGCAAAGTGGATTTAAATGAAAGGAGTATACACTGTGTGTGTGTGTGTGTGTGTGTGTGTGTGCGTGTGCCTCTAAGACCCAGCTGGTAGCCCACAGCGACAGAGCGCTGTCGGCCATTACAGCTCTAGCGTCTCCGCAGCGACCATTAATGATAATGTTGTTGTTGCCGTGGCTACAAATACACTTGTTCCACTCCATTTGCATTTAGAGAGAGAGAGAGAGAGAGAGAGAAAGTGGTGGTGGAAACGAAAACAAAGAGTGGTTGAGAGAAACAAAAATGCACTTTGATGTCTCCTTGGTGTTTCTTTGTGCGTCCAGCGCCTCCCTGGGACCGTGTCAACGTGTCCAGCAGGACCATCGGGACGCTTCCATCGCCACATCAGCAGTTTCTGCAGCAGTCCAGTCGTCCCCCAGTTGTCCCCCAGTCGTCCCTCTGCAGGCTGGTGCCATCACAGGCCAGTTTCACGCGCAGCATTGATGCACTTTGATGTTTCCATGGATGAACAGAAGCGATTCTCGACGAGCCCTGCAGTGGTTGCAGGAAGGATTCAGGAGACAGGAGGCTTTGATGTTAGACGGGACAGCGCGTCCAATCAGAGCCCCACCCTGCGTGACACCGCAGGTTCAGAGTTCTGTCCAAATACTTTTGGCTGGATTCTGTCTGACGCGCCTATCTTTATAGATTGACTGATTATTTGGATCAATAAAGCCTCTTATCTGGACACACTTTGGGGCTTTGGGACACGCCTACAGCTCCATCAGCAGCATCACAGTTCGACGTTCTCCACGTGTCAACAGATTGTTTTCTGTGTTTGCAAACGATCAGATTACAGATCTATCTCTGGATGTCAAGCTTTTCCCCACATTTTCAGATCCAAATCTCGATTCAAAGACTTTCACAAATGTCATTATGTATACAAATATACGAAATACACAAATGCAGATTCACGAATGTGACAAAAAGTCTATTTACAATGACACAAAATAGACATCGTCATACAACTTCTGCAGGGACAGAGGCAAGGGTTTCAGGTGTGAACGGCCGGTCCGGGTTCTAAAAACCTTCTGTCCTGCGGCTGGAAGCAGCGAGACGACCTTCGAAACTATGTTTTGCTACCCCAGGGCAGGTGTATCTACCCCAGGGCAGCTGTTTCTACCCCAGGGCAGGTGTATCTACCCCAGGGCAGGTGTGTCTATCCCAGGACAGTTGTGTCTACCTCAGGGCAGGTGTATCTACCCCAGGGCAGCTGTGTCTACCCCAGGACAGGTGTGGCGACCCCAGGACAGGTGTGTCTACCCCAGGACAGGTGTGGCTACCCCAGGGCAGGTGTATCTACCCCAGGGCAGGTGTGGCTACAACAGTAGCTTCACTACCACCAAGTATGGAGTGAATGAATAATGCACAATGTAAAGCGTCTATAAATGTGCGTTTGTAATTTGAGTAGTTTCATTGGTCCACCATGACCTATGCGATGTTTTCATTGGTCGACGTGAACAGGTGAAGCGTATTGGAGACATTTTAACCCCATGAATTAGCCGTGAAACAGCTGCAGGGTTGAAAGCGTGGGGGGGGGAAGTAGTGGCTTGAGCTCTTCCTGGGTCAGTTCATTTCCTCACCACCACAACAACAACCTGCTTGGGTTCCAACTAGCTTGTACCTGCGCAGGTGAGCTGTTACCTGAGGCACCACCGAGCAGCAGTGGCCTGACGCTCGGAGACTTCAGCCCAGGTGAAGGACGCAGGCAGCTCTCCCTTTTGTGTTAGCATTCTGTGCGTCACCCCCCCCCCCCCCCCCTCCCCCTCCCTCCGAACATCATACACACAGCATCGAGCGGTGCTATGGCTCCAAAGAGAGTGCAGTCGGGCAATAACGCTCGGCGTAATGCCCCTTTAAAAGACAATAACCGCCACAATAATCACCTTCCTCCGTCTCGATCCGTCTCCATCTTGTTAAAAAGCTCCCCTCTCTGCTTGTTTCCTCCCTTGAAGTTGTCGCTTTGTGTTTGTTCTGAAACTGCGTAAGCTTAGCGAGCACTCGCAGCTTCTCCACACTTAAAGCGCAGTAACGTTGGCGGTAATTACCTCCCCGCCTCCCCGCCTGCCTCCCCCCAGACTCCAGCCTCCGAACGGCCTCCTTCACCTCTTCTTCCACTCATGGGCTGATTTGATATGGAAGTTATAAAAGCTTTTTAACACAGTTTAATGAGCAGTAAAATCATCCCTGATGACGGTTTTACGTTTGTGCCTCTCTAAAATCACAAAGGGACTCAGTTTAGAAGATACTTCAAGGCAGGAGATATTAACAGCCCCTCTGGAAGGCCTTTCTGTCCACGTCTCAGCTCGACTGTGACAGAAGCACGTTGAGCTGACAGGAATACGCCGCCACTCTACCGTCAGGAACAGCACGCCGCTCTACCGTCAGGAACAGCACGCCGCTCTACCGTCAGGAACAGAACGCCGCTCTACCATCAGGAACAGCACGCCGCTCTACCATCAGGAACAGCACGCCGCTTTACCGTCAGGAACAGCATGCCGCTCTACCGTCAGGAACAGCACGCCGCTCTACCGTCAGGAACAGAACGCCGCTCTACCATCAGGAACAACACGCCACTCTACCATCAGGAACAGCACGCCGCTCTACCGTCAGGAACAGCACGCCACTCTACCATCAGGAACAGCACGCCGCTCTACCGTCAGGAACAGAACGGCGCTCTACCGTCAGGAACAACACGCCGCTCTACCGCCAGGAACAGCACGCCGCTCTACCGTCAGGAACAGAACGGCGCTCTACCGTCAGGAACAACACGCCGCTCTACCGCCAGGAACAGCACGCCGCTCTACCGTCAGGAACAGAACGCCGCTCTACCGTCAGGAACAACACGCCGCTCTACCGCCAGGAACAGCACGCCGCTCTACCGTCAGGAACAGAACGCCGCTCTACCGTCAGGAACAGAACGGCGCTCTACCGTCAGGAACAGAACGCCGCTCTACCGTCAGGAACAACACGCCGCTCTACCGCCAGGAACAACACGCCGCTCTACCGTCAGGAACAGCACGCCGCTCTACCGTCAGGAACAGAACGGCGCTCTACCATCAGGAACAGCACGCCGCTCTACCGTCAGGAACAGCACGCCGCTCTACCGTCAGGAACAGCACGCCGCTCTACCGTCAGGAACAGAACGCCGCTCTACCATCAGGAACAACACGCCGCTCTACCGTCAGGAACAGCACGCCGCTCTACCGTCAGGAACAGAACGCCGCTCTACCATCAGGAACAACACGCCACTCTACCATCAGGAACAGCACGCCGCTCTACCGTCAGGAACAGCATGCCGCTCTACCGTCAGGAACAGCACGCCGCTCTACCGTCAGGAACAGAACGCCGCTCTACCATCAGGAACAACACGCCACTCTACCATCAGGAACAGCACGCCGCTCTACCGTCAGGAACAGCACGCCACTCTACCATCAGGAACAGCACGCCGCTCTACCGTCAGGAACAGCATGCCGCTCTACCGTCAGGAACAGCACGCCGCTCTACCGTCAGGAACAGCACGCCGCTCTACCGTCAGGAACAGCACGCCGCTCTACCGTCAGGAACAGCATGCCACCCTACCATCAGGAACAGCACGCCGCTCAGGCAGGATGATGACATCACACTGTCATTCTTCACTCTCTCAACATCGCGTCAGCGGATTGGTTGCTGGGCAACAAGGAGAACACTTGGCTGAGACCAGGGATGTCAAACTCATTTTTTCCAAGGGCCACATTAGCATTATGTTTGTAAAAAATGTAACTAAATGTAATGTCATTTAATGTAAAATAAATGTAACTACTCCTTAACATGCTCTTAAATAACTATTTTTTATTTAACTCTTTAGCCGCCACAGTAATTACAATAACATATTCAGTTTTGAAAAGGTTGTAACTTAAAAAGTATGAACCAAAGCTTGTGATGGGAATAAATTAACACATCTAATGATGTGGAAGAGTTCCATTCAAATGCAATCATCACGCAGGAACAAAGATAATCGATACAAAATCAAAGCAAAACCAAAAAGCCACCACCTTGTCTTGTCATGGACATGCAGAAACCAAAAAAACCAACCGAAGTGGGGAAGATAAAGAACATTCCCCGAGTCAATGCCGTGGAAAAGACGTCACTTTCAGGATCAGCACTGGACAGCTCCATATGTAGCGACTACCTATGGAGCTGTCCAGTGCTGATCCTGAGCGCCATATTGTATAGTTGTAAAAATATATGGATAGATTATTTCTGTTATTATAACATAAATCCTTTCAATTGATCATTTTAAGAAAACTACACTACTCCATCGATCAATAATCAAACTTATTCAAGTAAATAATATTAAATAATAAAGAAAGAAAAACATCATCCAACACACGTTATGGCATTAACTTTGTTCAAAACTCTTTTGTCACAGTTGAGAGGGGCAGAACTGCAGAACAACCAACAAATGTGGGCTGTTAGGAACATGTGACAGATGCAGCATTTTACAAAAACAAATGTCTGCACACAGCTCTCAGGGGACTTGGAGGGCCACATTTGGCCCCCGGGCCTTGAGTTTGACACATGTGGTTTAGACCATGAGGATAGAACCTGTAACATTTGGTGAGAGTTGGAGAAGATGTTTTGACATCTTGTTAATCTTCCATGTTTTAAAGTGCGTCTCGTGTTATTACATCCTACTTGTGTTTTATTTTACGAGTCTTATATTACTTAGATCCTTTTTTTAAGACGAGTCATTTTCACTCATTTGAAATAAATTCATTTCTGCAGGCCTTCTTGTCTGTGCATGAGTCACACACCAACAAGAACAGAACGAGCATCTCGTCAGCCTGGTGAAGAGGTGGTGAGGACTGTCAGCTCACAGCTCGGCAGTGGCTTCGGATCCTGGCCCGTCCGTTCCCATTGTGCACAAGAAATAATAATGTATTCACCAAAATGTTGGACTATTCCTTTAAATCCCTCCTCCCAGACTTGTCGTTTGTGTGTGTGTGTGTGTGTGTTGTAAATCTCTGTGGTGATTTTACAACCCTCCATTCAAACATTTAACTCTCTACCGTAGAGCAGGCTGCCGCCTCACAGCTGTCTGCGCATAAACGTGTATGCATGTGTGTGTGTGTGTGTTTGGTGAAGGTGAAACACAGTGTGACGCTCCGCACAACAATGCAGTATAAGTGCGTTTCCAAGGCAACAACCTGGGAGACCAAGAAAGGCAGGCTGAGCAAGACTTGAAAGTTGAGCTGAGCTGCAATTCTCTAATAAGAAACCAGCTAATAAATATCTCTGAATGTGTGTGTTTGTCAAGCATGAAGATGCAAGCTGCTAGTGTGTGTCTGTGTGTGTGTCTCTGTGTGTGTGTGTGTGTGTGTGTGAGAGAGATATGGTAACAGCAGATGTTGGACCTTGCAGAGCCAAATGGAGAGAGAACAAAGAAGACACAAAAGCTAGCATTAATTGAGGCTGTCTGCAATTCAGATTGAGTTTTTTTTTAACCATAATTAAGAGTGTAATTAAGTACAGCGCTGCCAGAACATGTTGTATAAGGGCTTAGTAATCCATGATGTGAAAAAATACTCCAACCAAAAAGAGTCCTGCACCAGGGTTCCTGAGAGGATAAGAGTAAACAACAACAACAACAACAAGAATGAGATGAAGGTTTGCGTGTTGAGTCAGAAGAGGAACACAAGTTTCTCTCTACAGCTCATTCACTCAGCAGAAGGTTCCTCCAGAGGGATTTACAGTCTGTGAAAGTCGTGCCCCCCCAACCAAGGCTGCGTGCAACAGAGGACAGTGTTGGGTTGCAACCCCATGCTGGACTGCCACGCCCTGGGCCCCCATGCCCCCCCCGGGAAAAAGCAGCTGGTCAAAGTTAGCAGCTCTCCCAGAGACGAACAACATGAGATGAGAACAATGAGGGAGCTGCTTAGCCCCCCCAGGTGGAGAACCGGGCAGAGCCGCAGGTGTCGGAGGCGGAAGCGTCACTTGCTGCTCAGGTTCAGCCCCGGACTCAGAGGTCACCTCTAACATATACATCTTATGATCTGCAGTTTAATCACGCTGAGGATCTAACATCACGGTGTTAACCTTGAACCGACCCCCGAAAGTGGAGGCAGGTTGGGAGACTTCCATGTTGACAAGGTTACACAAAGACCAGACTCTGACCTGTCGTCATGACAACAAGTGATAGAAAGCAGGAAGTAAACAATAGCATCTGTGGCCTCACAATGACCAAATCAAATCAGTGATCACTGGGAGAGCCATGAAACACACACAAAGTCAAAAGAGCTCTCCAACTGAGCTTGAAAAAAGCATGATGATGGCGAGGAAAGAAAGAAAGAAAGAAAGTCATTCTCTCCTCTCCTCCCTGCACCTCCTCCTCTCCTATGGGGTCAGACAGAGGTCACGGTGCAGAGAGCCGTGATTTCTGATTGGACTTCTTTAACTATTTCCAGCTTATCTTTAGTGACGCTTTTGTACAATTTGTTTCTTGTTTTTCACACACGTCTTTGCCCAAGTTTCCATCCATCCCATGACGCAGGACAGACGTGAGACACTAGGAGAAGGGAGGAGATGGAGGAACGTTAGCCCTGCTGCAGGAGAGACAGACAGACTGGGAGAAAGGACAGACGTGAGACACTAGGACACATGTGTCAAACTCAAGGCCCGGGAGCCAAATGTGTCCTTCCAAGTCATTTTTTCTGGCCCCTGAGAGCTGTGTGCAGACTTTTGTTTTTGTAAAATGCTGCATCTGTCACATGTTCTTAACAGCCCACATTTGTTGGTTGTTCTGCAGTTCTGCTCCTCTCAACTGACAAAAGAGTTTTGAACAAAGTTAATGCCATAACTTGTGTTGGATAATATTTTTCTTTATTTATTATTTAATATTATTGACTTGAATAAGTTTGATTATTGATTGATAGAGTAGTGTGGTTTTCTTAACCTGATCAATTGAAAGGATTTATGTTATAATAAAAGCAATAATCCATAAATAAAATTCAGCAACACGGCAATAACAATAGCAACACGCTGCAGTCAGGAAATTAATAATCTGCTGGCGGTGACTATTGAAAGTTATTTAAACTTTTTTGTTTTTTCCAGCATGTGCTGACATGTTGATCCCGGCTACATATGGATCAGGATCAGCACTGGACAGCTCCATAGGTAGCCGGCTACATATGGAGCTGTCCAGTGCTGATCCTGAAAGTGACGTCTTTTCTGCGGCATTGACTCGGGGAATGTTCTTTATCTTGCCCACTTTGGTTGTTTTTTTTTGGTTTCTGCATGTCCATGACAAGACAAGGTGGTGGCTTTTTGGTTTTGCTTTGATTTTGTATCGATTATCTTTGTTCCTGCGTGATGATTGCATTTGAATGGAACTTTTCCACATTATTAGATGTGTTCATTTATTCCCATCACAAACTTTGGTTCATACTTATGATTTTCTGGTAACAAACAATGTTCATTCAAGATCCAACAAACCCTGTTATAAACAGATGATGATGAATATATTTATTCGATAGAATGTTAGAGAAAAGTACAGTAACACAGTAGCATGTATTACAGTACAAGTACAGTCAAACACCCTGTCTAAGAGGAACAAAAAAGCCCTTGTGTCCGTTGAAAGTCCTTCGTACGTAGTTCATCGACATGTAACAATATCCAATAAAAATACAAATAAATTACTCCATTGATGGTAAAGATAATAAAATAAACAGTATTTATGACACAGCAGGCTGTCGTGTCTGGGGGCCAAAGGGGACCCATCGGGGGCCATTGGGGCTCTACAGTTCATCCGTCAAACAACGGGTGTCGCCCTGCTGCTAGTTGAACACACCAGACGGGGCACCTGGTCCAGAGTCTCCCCTCCCATAAGATTATTTTATTCCAGATAAATGTGAATCCCCAGCATGCATTGTGTTTTTGTCTTGTTCTTGTCTGGATCATGGTAACATTATTTCTTGTTTCTCTGGGGCCCCGAAAAGACCAATTCATTTAGAGCAGTGGTCGCCAACCTTTTTCCTGCCACAGACCGGTTTCAATTTTTTCGCGGACCGGGGGGTAATTAAATTAAACTCACCATAAATTGTAGTCTCAATAATTGCTATCCTGTATGTTCACATTTTTTGTTTCACAAATTCCACATTCTTGTCTTTTATTCCAGGGTCCTTGTTTTTTACTTCAGGGTTCTTGGTCTCTGTGCCGTAGCAGTTTTGACCTCTTCATTACTCCAGGCAGCTGTCGATAAACCCGAGATTTTAGTTTGACTCCTGGTTTGTCTGTTAAAAGAGGTTTTCTTTTTTTCCTCCTCCTAATTTGGACCTTCCCATTAGCCAAGAAGCTTCCAAAGACGTTTGTTTTTTTAATTTAATTTTCGCTAGTTTGCGGCTGTTTTTAGGAACGTATCACGTAAATCATGAAAATTCTCAGGCGAATGTTACGTTGGCGAAAAATCCGGTCGTTTTTCAAAATAAAACACCTTTTAGATGCTAATAATCGATACAACGGAAATGTTATAGATGGGTTCTTCTTTCTGTGTGGCCCGGTAACAAATGCCTGGCGGACCGGTACCGGGCCGGTTGGGGACCACTGATTTAGAAAGCATGTCTGTGATTTATCTGGTAGACGTTACGTCCCGCCCCTCGACCAGGAAATGAACTGCATTTTCACTGTATAACACACACAGGTGTGTTTTACAGGTGAGCGTTTTTTAATGTCAGAATTGTTTTGCGTTGTCTGATGAATCGATGTTTAAAGCGTTAATGCGAGTCGGTCGGTTTCCTACTGGAACACTGTGGCGGTGTCCTGGTGTCTCCAATCACCCAGGACCTCTCTGCGTCTTTGTGTGTCTCCTGCATTCATTATTGCTCTGCACGTCCAAACTTTTGATTTAGCGCTTTTGGAAGAACACCAAACCATAAGACAGAATTAAGAGCGAAAGAGACAGAGAGGGCTAGAGAAAACTCTAATTAGTAAGTATTGTAAAGAGACGGAGACGAGGAGGAGGTTCCTCCTTAATGAGGTCTCCTCCAGTGATGAATGTGTGAGAGTGTCTTTGAAATATTGATGAGTGTGTAATGAAGCAGAGCAGACAGACTCCATCAGAGTACTCAGAAAGACACAGACAGAGATCTTCACCTCGTCAGGAAGCTAGCGGCAGCCAAATGCCCCGTCTGCAGACACCTGTCCCGTCTGCAGACACCTGTCCCCTCTGCAGACACCTGTCCACGGAGCCCACGATGACACGCCAATGTTCCGTCTGCAGACACCTGTCCCCTCTGCAGACACCTGTCCACGGAGCCCACGATGACACGCCACTGTCCCCTCTGCAGACACCTGTCCACGGAGCCCACGATGACACGCCACTGTCCCGTCTGCAGACACCTGTCCACAGAGCCCACGATGACACGCCACTGTCCCGTCTGCAGACACCTGTCCACGGAGCCCACGATGACACGCCAATGTCCCGTCTGCAGACACCTGTCCACGGAGCCCACAATGACACGTCACTTTTGTGAGTGGTGTTGAATCTGTCCCTGGACCGTACCGGGCCCGGCCCGGCCGTCACACCTTTGTGAGCAGCATCTTTACCCTAATCAGGTACCGTACCGGCCTAAATGGATAACCCCACCCTCACCCACATTCACCAAGGCATCAGGAACAAGCCAATCGGCTAGTCCAGCCGGCCATGGCCACCAATGGGAAGAACAGCGGTCCACGGGGGGGGGGGGGGGGCTGGTGCAAGACACCCATCGTCTCCGATTGTCCTCGCAACATGAGCGCGGGAGGGCGGGGGCTCGGTGCAAAAGTTAGTAAGTATATTGTTCTTTGTGTAAAATCCACAATGGTCCCAAAGGAGAAGGTTTCCTTCACCTGTTGCTGTGACTCTGATGTGGGACGAGCTCCCGTCCCGCCCCTCGCTGACAGCGAACCTGATAGCAGCTATTAAAATGAAGACAGCGTCCATGTCCCACGTCCCATTGCCACATCGTCCAACTCTGTTTGCTGCTTCGCTTGTTTGGAGTGAGAGGAATTACACCCGACGCATTTAAATAAAAGCAAGTCAGCGGGAGATCCGACCAATCACGTCGCAGACGTCGTCTCCAGAGATTAGCATTTGCATTTATGGCGTATATTTTTCAGATATGACCATATATTTTATATGTTGGTGGAAGCTTAACTTATATGTACATGTTTATGTATATATATTTATGTGCAGTAAATTAAACAATACACAGAACATGGAGCAGGAGTTTGCTGCCCCCCCCCCCCCCCCCCCCCACGATCAATCTGAATACAGAGAAAAGATGAACTCCACAAATACATTTATTTATGTATCAAACTTCAAACAGAACAATAGCGATACTTTCATTAGCGGTTTTATTTATTTGAAATTAAAAATAAAACAAATACAATTAGGATCTCATACATACAAATTATTAATGATGCTATGAAATAACATTAACAATATAAACAAAAACACAACAGGATAGAAAGGCTGAGCAGAGCTCTAGTCAGGATTTGTGTTAGAATAGAGCCCCACCTTTTATCTTCTAAACATCTTGATGTGTGGTTGGAGACAATTGGAGGACAGGTTGTGTTTGTCTCCTCTGTGAAGCTTACAGGTGTGTGTTTGTGTCCCTCTGTCCTCTCTGTCCTCAGCTGTCACCTGTCTCTGCAGTCTCCTGAGTAAAACCATCCCCAGCTCCACCAGCAGGTGGCGCACCGCAGATGTGTTTGGAAAGACCTGGCCTTGGATGTACTGGTGTGTATGTGTGTGTGTGTGTGTGTGTGTGTGTGCGTGTGTGTGTGTGTGTGTGTGAGGAGAGCTCCACACTGAATCCAGTTGAGAGGAATAATCCAAAAATTAGATTTTCTTTCTTCTGTGATGGAAAATCAATAAATTAACGGAACATTTTCAGGAACCAGAACAAATATCGTCTTACTGCGTTCTTCTTCTCACACAGAAACGATTGAGGCTACCTTCTTCCAGCAATTATTAAAACACCAAACGTTTTATACATTTTATCTTCACGAAGGTCAGCAAAAAACCAATTTGCTCATTTTCATTATTCAATATAAAAAGCAATCGATACAAATCTTTAAATGTGATTGAAGACAAACTAAAAAAGAAGAACAATGCATGCTGGGATGCTGCTCAAGTCATCGCCACAGTCATTTAGAAATGTACTTTAATGAACTGAAGTTATTTTTATATATTTATACATTCATTCAACACCTAATTTCAAGTCAAAATAATTCGAAGGATAAGTCATATTTATTAATCCTGAAGCGTGAATGAAATACATATTTTATTCATATTGAATGAAATACATCTAATGATTGTAATTTGAGGCGAGGCGTGTAATGTCGGCTGAATAATGTCAGTGAAAGAGAAATCAGTTCAATTAATCACATTCTCATATCACGTATTTTAACAGTTTTAATGGATTTTCTTTCGATACTTAGTTATTTTTTTAATAATAAAATGCTATTGTTATTTAATAGTTTGTAATAGGCAGAATTATTAATCAGTGTTTCTATGACAATAGGTCATTGTCATGGTTTCTCGGCTCGCTGCAATCCTCCAGGAGAGACGGAAAGAAACGGCATTCCTGAAACAATTTTATTTTAAAATAAGGTAATGAAAAATATATTGAAATGTTCTTCATGGTTCAAAAGTCTGCCATTTCAAAATGTGAAGAAAAAAACCTCACAAAAAACAACCTGGATTTACTATCACTGAAAATAAATCCAGACCTCATCAACAAAAATAAATGAATACAAAATAATCAAACAAATATCCAACACCACCAAATGATCATGGAGTTTATGCTAAATTAACAAATCAATAACAGTATTAATAGAGGAGGAGAAGGAATAAAAATACATGTAGACAGGAAGAGGAATTAAGTACATTAAGTATAACATCAGTATTACATTTTACTACACTCAGATACATTTGTGCATTTTACTAATTCTAATTTAAATGCACAATGTGATAATAAATTTAATAGATCTGCCTCAAAATATCGAGAACCTGATGAGAGCGGAGCTTGATGGAGGCGAGGGTGAGTGATGGGGGGGGGGGGGGGGGGGGGGGGCAGAAAAGAGAAAGAATCAGTCCCACTCTCAGGTTTCATTCATTTTACAGTAAATCAACACAAACATCAATGACAGGCCAGTGGAGTGAGGCAAGGAGGGCAAAGGGAGCAGGCGGACAAGAGGGACGTGGAGACAAAAGAAAGAAAGAAAGAAAAAGAGAGAAAGAAAGAAAGGAATGTAAGTGCAGAGAGGGAGTAAAGGCTAAGGGGGAGAAAAAGAAGGAAGGCGAGGAAGGAGGGAACCAAAGGCCAAAGGTCACTCTCATTTTTTATCCATTACTGCTCAGGGTCACATTCTGGGTTACACTGCGTGTGTGTGTGGTGGTGTGTGTGTGTGTGTGTGTGAGTGAGTGTGTGTGAGAGACACCGGACGAGCTCCATATCAACATTATCCTTTATTAGCTTTCAATTCTTTTCACATTGTGTGTCTCTAAGGAAGGAGAGACGACAGCAAACAGGAGGAAGAGGGGAGCAGTCCAACCAAATGGATGGACGGATGACAAAGAGGAGGGGGAGTAGAGGACAAGAGGAAGAGGAAAAGACGGAGCGAGGAGGCGGGGAGGAGGAGTAGACGGCGGGACGAGGAGCTTGCATTTGACCGTGGGTTGACCTCCTCCCTGTCACCCTCTCACCTCTCCTTCACCTCCTTCTCCCCATCGTTCATCCTGGACAGCCAAAGCCCAGAAACACACACACACTCACACACTCACGCACACACACACACACACACATGCTGACTTGTCCTGGCAGTGACCTCTGGGCCACTCAGCAGGAATGTTGAAGGAGAGGTTGAGTGAACGACTGGGCTACACACACAAACACAAAGGAGACATACCACATGGACGCACGCACACGCACACACACACACACACACACACACACACACGTGTTTAAGAGTGGAAGTGAAGCTTGGAGAGTCCGGCCCTCTGGTTGTGTGAGCTGTTACAAATGGGCAGCATGGAAAGCCAAATGTCATATTCTGACGCGTCAGGAAGAGAAACACACACATGATGATATATGGGGAGTCGTACACGGTGAGGCCTCTGTATACACACACACATTCAAAGGCCTGAGACACACACACACCCGCGCCTTGGGGTGTTTATGTGGTGCAGATGTTGGACAGGAAACGAGCTGTGTTCAGGGACACAAACATCTGAGACACACATTCGGCTCAGCGGAGTCTCTGCTACAGTAGTAGTTAATAGACACCTTGATGCACGCACGCACGCACACACACACACACACACACACACACACGTTTTAGGAGTCCGTGGTTGAAACCCGACCTCAGGGTCAGGGTTCGGGGTCACCTGCTGTCAAACTATTACTAACACCTTTGTGATCATGAAAAGCATGGAAGGAGTTTAATTCGAATAACGGCGCTCGACTTTCCAGAAAACTCCAGTAAATCATGCAAACACTTCCGTAAGTAGGAAAGCCAAAGGTGTAGTTGTAGTATTTGTATTGATTTTTATGGAGAACCTAATTTCCAGCTTTGCAATGTGATAACAGTTTTGTCGCTTATTCAACCAAAAGTGCACTCGATAGAAAAAAGCCCAACACTCACTTTAAATGAAATGAAGGCCAAGTGTAAACAACAACGCAAACAGCATCAGCACGGATACACTCAGGGTTCTATCAAAGTAATATCATTTCTTTTCTGCAGCTACTTTAAAATTCAATATTTCTGTTTTTGGCACATGAAAACGCTGAAAAGAAATCCCAACATGGAGCGAATCCGTGGATCCGAGGAACATTCCCTGCATCCCCCACTTTAATCCAAAGTGTTGTTTGTTCTTCCTGCAAGTCCAGCTCATCTAGTTTCATTAAATTTTGTTTCCTTGTCGGTCGTCATGGGAACCTGGTATCTGTTAAGTAGTTTTGTGTAACCCTGCTGACGCCATTGAAAACTTGACAAAACATGCTACAAAGCTCAAAGTCTGGCGTCAAAGTCCAGGAACAGACCAAGGATAGAAAGCAATTCAAGAATCTGTGCTGAGGCAGCATGGTGGTGTAGTGGTTAGTGCTGTCGCCTCACAGCAATAAGGTACTGGGTTTTCATAATATCTGTGTGGAGTTTGTATTTTCTCCCAGTGTCTGCATCGGTTTTCTCCGGTTTCTCCGGTTTCCTCCAAAAA
Organism: Brachionichthys hirsutus; assembly: GCF_040956055.1. Lineage (NCBI taxonomy): Eukaryota > Metazoa > Chordata > Actinopteri > Lophiiformes > Brachionichthyidae > Brachionichthys > Brachionichthys hirsutus. The sequence goes on from NC_090912.1 coordinate 10,605,476, forward strand.
CATGAAAATTAGGAGAGGAGTGGAGGAGGGGTTATCTTGAAGGAAGAGTTGGTGCAGAGTGTTCTAGAGGAGAATCGAGTGTCGGATAGACTGACGAGTTTGAAGCTGGAGATTGAGGGTGTCATGTTGAATATTGTTAGTGGGTACGTTCCACAGGTAGGAGGTGAGTTAGAGGAGAAGGAGAAGTTCTTACGTTCCACAGGTAGGAGGTGAGTTAGAGGAGAAGGAGAAGTTCTTACTCTCCACAGGTAGGAGGTGAGTTAGAGGAGAAGGAGAAGTTCTTGCGCTCCACAGGTAGGAGGTGAGTTAGAGGAGAAGGAGAAGTTCTTATGCTCCACAGGTAGGAGGTGAGTTAGAGGAGAAGGAGAAGTTCTTACGCTCCACAGGTAGGAGGTGAGTTAGAGGAGAAGGAGAAGTTCTTACACTCCACAGGTAGGAGGTGAGTTAGAGGAGAAGGAGAAGTTCTTACGCTCCGCAGGTAGGAGGTGAGTTAGAGGAGAAGGAGAAGTTCTTACTCTCCACAGGTAGGAGGTGAGTTAGAGGAGAAGGAGAAGTTCTTACGCTCCACAGGTAGGAGGTGAGTTAGAGGAGAAGGAGAAGTTCTTATGCTCCGCAGGTAGGAGGTGAGTTAGAGGAGAAGGAGAAGTTCTTACTCTCCACAGGTAGGAGGTGAGTTAGAGGAGAAGGAGAAGTTCTTACGCTCCACAGGTAGGAGGTGAGTTAGAGGAGGAGGAGAAGTTCTGGACTGACTTAGATGAAGTGGATCAGAGCATCTCTAGCAGTGAGAGAGTCGTGATTGGAGCAGACCTCAATGGGCATGTTGGTGAAGGAAATAGAGGAGATGAAGAAGTGATGGACAAGTTTGGTATTCAGGACAGGAACCTAGAAGGACAGATGGAGGTGGACTTTACCAAAAGGATGGAAATGGCAGTAGTTCATAAGTAACACTTATTTCCAGAAGAGACTAGAACATGGGGTGACCTACAAGAGTGGAGGGAGGAGCACCCAGGTGGACAACATATTATGTAGACTGAGCAGTTTAAAGGAGGTTGGTGACTATAAGGTCGTGGTAGGAGAGAGTGTAGCCAGCCAGCGTAGGCTGGTGGTGTGTAAGATGACTCAAGTGGTGAAGAAGAGGAAGAGGACGAAGGCAGAGCAGAGGACAAAGTGGTGGAGGCTGAAGAACGAAGAGTGTTGTGTGACTTTCAGGGAAGAGGTGAGACATGCTCTGGGTGGACAAGAGAGGCTTCCAGAAGACTGGAATACAACAGCTAAGGTGATCAGGGAGACAGGTAGGAGAGTAGTGGGCGTGACTTCTGGAAGGAAAGGAGACCTGGTGGTGGAACCAGGAAGTGCAGAAGTGTATACAGGAAAAGAGATTAGCTAAGAAGAAGTGGGACATTGAGAGGACAGAAGAGAGTAAACAGGAGTACAGGGAGATGAGACGCAAGGCAAAGGTACAGGTGATAAAGGTCAAACAGAGGTCATATGATGACCTTTATGCTAGGTTAGATAGTAAAGATGGAGAGAAGGATCTGTACAGGCTGGTCAGACAGAGAGACAGAGACAGGAAGGCTGTTCAGCATGTTAGAGTGATGAAGGATAGAGATGGGAAGGTGTTGACAGAGGCCAGTAGTGTGTAGGAAGATGGAAGAAGTATTTAGAGGAATTAATGAATGAGGAAAATGAGAGAGAACAAAGGGGAGCAGAGGCACCTGTTGTGGATCAGGACGTGACAAAGATTAGCAGTAGCGAAGTTAGAAAGGTGATGAAGAGGATGAAGAATGGGAAGGCAGTTGGACCGGATGACATACCTGTGGAGGTGTGGAAGTGTCTAGGAGAGGAAGCTGTAGAGTTTTTAACGGGGTTGTTTAATACAATCCTAGAGGGGAAGAAGATGCCAGAGGAATGGAGGAGATGTTCAGGTGCCCATTTTCAAGAAGAAGGGAGACACACAGAGTTGTGGAGACTATAGGAGCATAAAGCTGATGAGTCATACGATGAAGTTATGAGAAAAGGAGGTTGAGACGAGACTAAGCACAGAAGTAAGTATTTGTGAGCAGCGGGACAGTGAAGGTTAGATGTTTTGGAGACAAAGTCAGAGAGACCAGACTTTGATGGTTTGGACATGTCCAGAGGAGAGACATCCTTCTATCAGTAGAAGGATGCTGAGGATGGAGCTGCAGGGAACAGGACTAGAGGACGACCCAGGAGAAGATACATGGACGTAGTGAGGGAGGACATGAGAGTGGCTGGTGTTGGGGAGGACGATGCAAAGGACAGGGTGAAGTGGAGAAGGCTGGCTTGCTGTGGAGACTCTTGAAGGGGACAAGAAGAAAGTACAGTAGTAGTAGTAGTAGTAGTAGTACCGGTAGTAGTAGTAGTTGTTCAGCTTCAGTTATCTGACAATGGAAAGAAAAAATGGTGTGGGAAGGTGTGTGTGCGCGTGTCTTTGTTTGACAGATTGTTTGAATGGATGTGTGTTTATACAATGTCTTAAACGTATTCTGTGTGTGTGTGCGTGTGTGCGTGCACATGCATGGCTGCCTCAGGTCCATGTATTTCCCTACCAAAGCAGCAGGGAGCTTCAGACAGACATCCATCTCTCTCTCCGTAGTGTGTGTCTGACCTCCTGATGAACCTGCCGCCGATTGCTGCCATCATCCCTCTGCCGCACATGCACGCACATGCACACACACCATACGCATGTGGATGTGTGAGTGTGTATGTGTGTCATAAAACATACAGCATGGACATGACGACATCCACGTACGCACACACACACACAGCAGAATGAAGATGATGAGTTTTTAAGGGGATCCAGTTCTTTTAGGCTGCTGCCTGCTACACAGATGGAAGAAAGAGAACGTGTGGATGATAATGTGAGAAGGAAAGAAAGAAAGAGAGAGAGAGAGGGTATGAGGGTAAGGCTAAATGAAGATTAAAGCAGAGCGACAGAGCAGATGAATACATGATAAAGAATCCGTGTGGCAGTTGCAGCCGTTTATTGCCCGCAGGGAGCGAGCTGAACTTTTCAACTCCGTCTTTTCCTCTCGATTCCTCCCTGTTAAGTTTAATATATGTAGGACCAGCCGAGACTCAGCGAGACGCCTCGGTGCCGACAACATCACCCACCGGTTCCACAGGCGTCTCCGCCCAACCCCCCCCCCCCCAGAGGAGTCATTCATGGAACCAGTACCATAAATGAATGATTTTGATTTATGGGATCCAATACAGAAAGATAAAATGGACCTGTAAGAAGCAGTGAACGAGATGATAACGAGAATTTAAGAATGTTTGGCGGCTGATATTTATATCTGGCACGGTTCAGAACTGGTTGCATCCAAGCGCCGGACAGCGGTGAACCCATGTGACCCAGACAGAGAGCATGATTGGACAGTCTCTGACATCAGAGCGACATCAGCACATTTTAACCTTAGGAAAACTCCCCTGATGGAGCCTGGATACTGGTGATGGTGGCGGACGTGATGACGTGATTGGCTGTTTCTGACAAACTGATTTCCCTGAAAGACTAAGGGGTGAATGTTTAATGAGTTAATACATCAAATGCCGGTTTCTCATAAGCTTACATTCACTCTTGCAATCAGTGAAGTTCTAAGCCCATTCTGCGTGAGAGTGTTTCCGAGCTGGAGGCTCCGTGCACTGATTACAGCGTCTACGGACGCCTCCGGCGCTCCGGGGAGCCGTCTGGCCTCATCTGGAGAGCGGCAAAAACAAGAGTCGGATGTTTCTGACATCACAGATTTAACTCTGATTCCAAAGAGCAAAACTTAGAATGGAAATGCAGATCATTACTCACCTTTATGCATAAAGACTTCTCTCCCGTGCCTCATTCCCTGCGTTGCGTCATTGCGTGACTCGGTTTAGGGTTAATCGGTTCGTAGCACAATACAGCACACTTTCATGTTGCATGGGACACGGTACAGGATTGACATGGCTTCATACTGACTTTGGATGCGAGTGGAGAAGTTGCACTCGGTTGGTGTCGTTTGAGCTGCTTGAAAATCCAGAACAAGCATCAACAACTCGGGGCTGCAGAGTAGCCGTGTGCCCCCATGGTGGCCGTTGGGGCGATGCGGAACACACATCATAAATACATTCTGGACAGGGGCAACTCGACACTTTGAACGAATGCTGTGACCCTCTGATTGGCTTGGCTTGATGATGACATTACATCGGAGGCAGAATGAGTCAAATAATCTGTCAGGGTTGCTAGAGGCAGCGTGAAGAGGAGGAGCCAAACGCACCACAGACAGCAGGGCTTAGCAGGACTGAACACAACTACTAGCTACAACTAAGATCTTGCAGCAAAGCAGAGTCGAAAGAGTGTGGCAGCTGACGTTGAGATGAGCAGCAGGTGAAGCTGTTCAGCTGATTGCTGACAGGTAAAGCTAGCGCATGGGCTACAGCTGCGGCTAACCCAGGGGCCGTGAAATAAACAACATTGTGTTTCACAATGTAGATTGTCCTTTGTTCGTGCTGCCATATATCACTGCAGGATAATTAAATGTGAGGAAAGTGGATTAAAATTATTCTCTGTTTTGGAGGAGCCGAGAAGCTAAAGGGAGGATTATAATCTGTTATTATAGTCAGACTCAGCACTGTAAAATCAGATGGAGTGTCCTGGAGTGCAACAGCGCTAACTACCATGCTAATAATCGACGTCTCGCCCACCCGGACGGTACAGTGTCTCCGCCGAGCTCGGGTCCTCAACCAGAGGCCTGGGAGCTTGAGGCTTCTAGCAGGATCTTAGCTGTGTCTAGGACTGGGCTCTTCTGGACGGAGATGTTGGACATTGTTGGTACCTGCTGGAGCCATGCACCCAGCTTGGGGGTTACTGCCCCTAGTACCCCAATCACTGCTGGAGCCCTGCACCCAGCTTGGGGGTTACTGCCCCTAGTGCCCCGATCACTACTGGAGCCCTGCACCCAGCTTGGGGGTTACTGCCCCTAGTGGCCCAGATCACTACTGGAGCCATGCAACAAGCTTGGGGGTTAGTGCCCCTAGTGCCCCGATCACTGCTGGAGCCCTGCACCCAGGTTGGGGGTTGCTGCCCCTAGTGGCCCTGATCACTACTGGAGCCCTGCACCCAGCTTGGGGGTTACTGCCCCTAGTACCTCAATCACTGCTGGAGCCCTGCACCCAGGTTGGGGGTTGCTGCCCCTAGTGGCCCTGATCACTACTGGAGCCATGCACCCAGCTTGGGGGTTACTGCCCCTAGTACCTCAATCACTGCTGGAGCCCTGCACCCAGCTTGGGGGTTACTGCCCCTAGTGCTCCGATGACTACTGGAGCCCTGCACCCAGCTTGGGGGTTGCGGCCCCTGGTACCCCGATCACTACTGGCACCGCTGTTGCCTTCACTCCCCACATGTTCTCCAGCTCGTCCTTCAGCTCTTGGTATTTCTCCAGCTCTTCATGTTCTTTCTTCCAGATGCTCTGTCGCTCTGGATCGCTACATCACTACCGCTGTCTTCTGATTTTTGTCCACCACCACGTCAGGCTGGTTGGACGTCACCAGTTTGTCCATCTGGATCTGGAAGTCCCACAGGATCTTGGCTTGATTGTTCTCGACCCCCTTTGGAGGTGGCCTCCATCTTGACTCTGGGGTCTCCAGTCCGTACTCGGTACAGATGTTTCTGTACGCTGTGCCGCTACCTGGTTATGTTGTTCTATGCCTGCTAGCATCTGACCCCCTGCTGTGATTTGCTGCACTGTCTCAGGGGCTTCTTTGTACAGCCTGCACCCGGGGGTCCTGTCTGGAGTGGTCGACCCCGCCCTCTATTGATCTTGTGTTTAGGGCCTGTTCTTGTGCTGGCATGATTAGTGCCTCCGTGCTGTCTTTCAGTCCTGCCTTTTCCAGACTGGTATCATCTTCCCTCTTCTAGATACCATTCGCCCAGACTTATCAAGTCCAAAGAACATCACGATGTCATTGTTGTATGTCCTACAGTTTCAGGCATTCCAGTATCCATGTGTGGCTTTGAGTCAGAGGCTTTCTTGCAGTCCACTCATGCAGTGCACAGGTTGGTGCTCCTGGCCTTGCAGTCTCTGGTGACTGTAATTGTGTTGGTGCAGCAGTAGTGAGTCTAGCTTGAAACTTCAAATTTACAAGTTTATAACATCTTAAACAAATCAGACATTGAAAATGTGAAATTGGATGTGAAAATTGTTCTCTCACAAATTACCAGTAAACCATAACTGACAAATATACGGTTGGCTCTGTGGACACATGAAGTCTTGTAACAGGTGGTTAAATCTGCCAATCAGGGCGGAGAGGCGGGATTTTCTGTGACTTATAATTCCAATAAAGAATCCATAAAATTAAATTGATCTTTGAATTAGCAGACACAGCGAGGTAATGGTGATTAGTGTGTTCAGCATAGCAGCGCTAATTAGAGCAACAGCTGCTACATGTGTGTGTGTGTCTGTGTGTTTGTGTCTGTGTGTTTGTGTCAGTGTGTGGATTGATAGCTTCTGGTCCGAGACTTCCATTTCCTTTAAATCCTGACATGACAGAGGCTGTAAATCAGTCACACACACACACACACACACACACACACACACACACAGGCTTTGACACACCATCTGTGCAGGATTTACAGCGTGGAGTGTGTTGTTGGTTTGCTTTAATTATTTTTGAATTCTGTTTCACACTATTGGTAATATTATAGATTCATGGGACTTCACTGTATATTAAATATTGTAACTGTCTTATACTTCATGAAGATTAATAACCAAACTCATGCTGTGTTTCCAGTTATTTTATAACTGAATCTCGCTGAATGTTTTCTAATATTTGTTTGATTATGTCATGTAATTTACTGCTTCTATTTTTAATCGCTACGGAAGCACAGCACACATACTTTTTATTTAACTCTTTAGCTGCCACAGTAATTACAATAAAATATTCCGTTTTGATATCACTTTTTGAAAAGGTTGTAACTTAAAAATTGTGAGAGATAAAGCCATACTGTAAATGAGAAAAATCATGTATGAACAAAAGTTTGTGATGGGAATAAATTAACACATCTAATAATGTGGAAAGGTTCCATTCAAATGCAATCATCATGCAGGAACAAAGATAATCGATACAAAATCAAAGCAAAACCAAAAAGCCACCACCTTGTCTTGTCATGGACATGCAGAAACCAAAAAAACCAACTGAAGTGGGAAAGATAAAGAACATTCCCCGAATCAATGCCGCAGAAAAGACGTCACTTTCAGGATCAGCACTGGACAGCTCCATATGTAGCCGACTACCTATGGAGCTGTCCAGTGCTGAAGTCCGCCTTCAGGATCAGCACTGGACAGCTCCGTTTGTTGCCAACTACCTATGGAGCTGTCCAGTGCTGAAGTCCGCCTTCAGGATCAGCGCTGGACAGCTCCGTTTGTTGCCAACTACCTATGGAGCTGTCCAGTGCTGATCCTGACCGCTATATGTAGCTGGGATCAACTTTTCAGCCCATGCAGATTATTAATTTCCTGACTGTAGCGTGTTGTTATTGTTATTGCCATGTTGCTGAATTTTTTCGTTTGACCCTAGACTATTGCAAAGACTATTTGTCGAATCACCAGCATTGGTTTTGTTTGTTTGTCTCTGTCTGTCTGTTAGCAACATAACTCAAAAGGTTACGGATGGATCTTGATGACATTTTCTGGAAATGAACTATCTTGCAAAATTTCGTCTGGATCTGATCCAGAATGTGGTCGGGAAAAAATATGACATTTTAACATTAAAACCCATTTATGGATTCAAACATCACTGTGACTTTTCATGGTTGGTGTATAAAGATACCAAGAACAATCTAGAACCTTTTGGTGCTGATCCAGATCACCATGTGGACGGTGTAGATCCAGTTAGGAGGGGAACGAGCTGCTTGGGGGAGGTCTGTGCTCTGAGTGCTCTGAATGTTGTTTAAATTCTTACATGTCCATTTCAGCGCACAACAGGATTTAATTAATTATATGTCTGAAACATTAATAAAATTCAAGAACTCATTTTGAAAACTGAAAGCTGATATCTTTTGTATCAGCAGTATATCGAAACATATTGAACATATTTACATAATATTTTTTCAAATGCTCCTCTTAGACAGGGTGCTTGACTGTACTTGTACTGTAATACATACTACTGTTTGACTGTACTTGTACTGCTCTAACATTTTATCTAATACATATATTCATTATCATCATAATTTCTGATTGGTACTGGCTTCTGATTGGTACTGCTTTGGATACCAATGCACTCTCAGTCTGGATGGAATCTGGGACGGGACTCCTGTTCTTTCATTAGCAGTACTGTGAAAACCAATGCACCATGAAAAAATATGGCAGTATATGCTTATATATATTATAATTTATTCTTGTTCGTTTTTTTTGTTTGTTTTAATAAACCGTTATGGACCATTAGAGTCGCTTGCCAAGCCAACAACCTTTTGATACTAGCAACCGCTCGCCATGCTAACATGCTGTTGATATTCAAAAGTCATGTTTGCATGTCATGGTCCATTGGTTCAGCAGTAAATACAACCTTACTCAAAGCAAGACACAAATGAGCATGACACCGCAAACTAAATACAACTTACAAACGGAATTTTGCATCAACAAGCCTTCTGTGTTAGCTTTAAGATCTGATTCACAATGAAGCGCCAGGATTCACAAAGACAACAACTTGCATTGCTATGGATCTAACACAGACATGGGCAAACTATGGCTGTAAACAAGACCTGATCAGATCTCACTTGCACACATACATTGACGAGAGTATGAGCGGCTACTTGAAACCATTACGTAGTTGTAGTTTCTCCAAGGGTATCCAAACACTGTCCAGCGACATGTCTTGAAATGTTTGACAGTCGCTAACAGACGAGGAGGCTTTTGAGCATTTGCTCAAACGTGACAAAATAATCAGATGAAAAATTACAATTTTGAATATTCAAGGAAATCAATTTAATGCGACATACGGGCGACACAGAAAGTTGGAGCCATGGTTTGGATTTAGAGTTATTTTATTCTGGGATTCTTCTTTAAACAAACAAACAAACAAACCAAAAAAGACGGTGGCATGCTAGCGTTCCATAGGCAACTCGCATAATGCATTAACGTACACTACACATAAGCTATTTACATTTGTTGAAGCTACCTAAAGATAAGTAAATCAATAAATGGAACATCAACAGTGAATGTCCCGCCCCGAGGAGGCCTCGAGGAAGACCTGGGACACGACCTAGACTATGTCTCTCGGCTGGCCTGGGAACGCCATCGGGATCCCCTGGAAGAGCTGAAGGAGGTGGCTGGGGACAGGGAAGTCTGGAAGTCCCTGCTGAGACTGTTGTCTCCGGAGGAGGAAGATGATGGATGAACAGTGAAACATGAAGCATGCATTTAGTAACTAACGATGCTCTACACCTTATTACGGTGCAGGTGAGAGCTGCACCGTAATAGATACTATGAGCCCATGCAGCTGGTTATGGTCAAGCCATGAGCCGTTCCAGGAGAGTCGGTGCTCCTCCGACTTGTCAGGCAGGATTATTTATTCATCAGTTCACAGGTGCACCACTGAGAGAACACGAGCAGACTCAGAGAGCACAGGGGCAGATTACAGCGGTTTATTTTAGTCTCATTTATTTGCCATTTTTGTCCTTTATTGTGCAACAGGAAGGCTGAGGGGCAGACAGGAAATACAAGAGCGAGCAAAGGGGGAGGTGTGAGGCGAGGGGTCACAGGCAGAGTCGAACTGGCAGCCGCTGATGAATGGCTGCGGATCAGACTAGGTGCATTTACATGGACAAAATGTCTTTATTCCGATCAGAGTTCAGAGTAAAATTGTGATCCGATGCGCCGTGTTCATGGACCCTAAAAATCCGATCCGATTAGGATTTGCGTGTTCATGCATCACACTTTTGATCGGAACAGAATATTCTGACATGCGCAGTTTGACCAAAAGCACCGGAAATGGTAGAAGAAGAAGCGTAGCGTAGCAACTTCCGCTGTAAACAAATCATCGCTCCGCGCTTTTCTGCCTAAAACGTCAGCGTTATTTCGCTCGTTTTCCCCGTTTGCGCTTTTAGTTTCCTCCTTTAATGTCTCCGGCAACATGTTTGTCTCAGATATTGACCAGTTCTGTCTTAGGCCCGCCGTGCTTTTCGCTCGCTCTGCTTCAACTAGCTTCCGGGAATAGCACTTGCGCGTGTAGCTGACGTCACAGACATGCGCAGTGAGGACGACTTGTACCGATACATCGGAATAAGTGTTTTCATGCGCCCTGACCGGGTTACAAATCGGTATAAACCACGCCTCTCGATCGGGATAGAATTGAGACCGGATCAGGCTGGATTGGGTTAGACTATTCCGGTTAAGGTGTGTCCATGAAGCATTTTTATTCCGATCAGGATTTTAACCGGGTTAAATGTGTCCATGTAAACGCACCTAGTGTGTAGCATGCACAACATAGCGAGCGACCTCGAGCCCCAACAAAGAGCTAAACAACTCACAGCTTAGCGCACGAAAGAACACCTTCAGTCGTGTGACGCTGCAGAGTGGGCAAAGCCCGCTGTCTGGAGAATGCGTGGAATGTCCTGACATCAATGAACCTGAATGTAGAAACCTCCTCGAGACACAGACAGGGATTAGACAGCCTTTGTTCTTGTCCTCCCCAGTAACACACACGTCAGCATGTCAACGCGTCCTAGAGAACACCCGACCTGCCGGCTCGGAGGCTGGCAGCTGCCGTGGACGCAAAGACAACCCGTCTCCATTCAAATCAGGGCGTCTTCAAAGCGTCCGCCTGTTTGAACTGAGCAGGCAAATCAGCAGGCGTCGTGTTTGCATCGGCGTCACGCTGTCGCTCAGCAAACAGCGTGCGCTTCGTCTGTGTGTGTGTGTGTGTGTGTGTGTGTGTGTGTGTGCGTGCGTGCGTGGTAGAGGGAATAAAACCTCGTTAAAACATGAACATTTTCACCAATGTATAAAAAATATATAGTTTATTAAACAACTTCATAAATATATTTACAGCAATCATAAATATGTCACCATATTAGTAATGGACTTTATTTATAACACACCAATCAAAACCGAAGTCCAAAGTGCATCAGAGAGCCATTTACAATATAAAAGATCTTTGAAAAATTAAGAAGACACACGTTTGTAAAGTAAACGACAAAAATCCACTCCTCAAATGTTTGATGTTTCAGCCAGCTTGAATGAAACGTGAACAGTTTCTGAGTTCTGCATCAGACAAGCAGACACACAGAAGGTAATACTCACCGACAGGTGAACCACTCCTCTGTTCTCAGCATCTTTGCTTTTGCAGAGATCAATAAGGTATTTGTACATTTACTGAGATGTATTTAGCTTGCTGTGGCATAAAAATACTATTTAATTTTCACACTTTAGTGAGCATCGTAGCCTTGCCTCTACAGGTGGCGGCCTATTAGCCAATCAGGTTCTACCGGCCTGCTGTAACAACAAAAAACAACAACACCAGCAACTCGGGACGTCCCAATCAGGTTTTATTAAGGATTCTTTTTATTCATCCAAGTCATTTGATTTTGAACCAATACTGATAGTGAGTCCCGATCCGATACTTCTTTAATGCATAAAAAAAATAAAGACGAGCTAAAAACGGATCCACGGTGTCCCTTATTTTTTATTTTATTAATCTTATTTCAACATTTAACTCGTAAACAGAGCACTTCTGTGGCGTAGCTTGAACATTCAAGTAATAAATAAAATACTTTTTTCACTTTAGACTTGGACTACTGCAACAGGAAATATTAAATACGAATAATTAAAATAAAATGAACAGCAGCTCAACCGGAAGGTTTTTGTCGTCCACTTCAGAATACTTCCACAGCGCAGACATCCTCGCGTGACTAGCTTCAAGCTGCTTCCCTGTTTTGCCAGCATTCAACCAATAGCATCACAGGAAGTGATGTCATGCAGCACGCGCTGCCATCTCTGTCTGGAGTAGAGAGGTCTCACTCTGTGCCACAGCGTAACTCCACATCTGACAAAAAGTGATCACAATAACGACATCCCTACTAGAAACCCTCTGAAATATGGGCCCGGGGGGATCTGCACCAGGACCGCCGGTGTCACTGGGCGTGTCGAGGGCGGCTCAGATCAGAGCGAATCTGAATCCTGTACTCTTTAAAAGAAAAAGAAAATCAGGCTGACGAGCCGCCTCCATACGGAAGTGGTGCTAAACAAAGAAAGAGTGGAGTGGATTGCACATAAAACACTGGAGAGGATTCCATCTGACACATCTGTCTCCATGGAGACGTGAGGAGAGCCTGGCTTTCAGACCTGCCCTCCCCTGGATAGCATGCATCCATTCTTCCTTTTTGCTCATGTCTCTCATCAAAGCAAGGGATGAGAGGAGGTGTGAGGAGGTGTAATGGGAGTTCTTGTCATGATTTCATGGTCTGCATGATGGAGGAAGAGAAGGAGGAGACGGGAAAGACTGAGAAGAGGGCGAGAACTGAGGCGGCGTACACGGTCAGGTCAAACGCAATGTTTTCGGGTGAAACGAAGTTCACATTACCATATAGCACTTTGTGTGTGCGTGTGTGTGTGTGTGTGCATCTCGTCTCCAGTGGGGCAGATGACATCAAATTTGTTACTAAGTGACGCCAACAGATGGAGCACCTATTGTAGCAACGCCCCCACCCACACACATATGTGAGGGACTCATTTAGAAAATAAAGTAGGCAGACACCGAGACTGGCAGCCCCCTGAGGTTAAAATGTGTACACAGTACACACACACACTCACACACACAATCACAGTCAAGGCCTCTGTATTTCCACTACAACCCCCCCCCCCCCCACTGGCCATACACACAAATTTAGTTTCCAACATTTAACTACCTGATTACTTGTTACCTCGTGTGTGTGTGTGTGTGTGTGTGTGTAACTGAACTCTTGAACTATGTTTAACCTCCTCTCTTTCTCTGTTGTTGTGTCCATCCTTCATCTAGTCTCTCTCTCTCTCTCTCCCCACGACAACCATCACTGAAAGAACTGAGACAAAATACACAACGACAACGTCAGTCAGTCAGTCAGTCCGTCAGTCCGTCAGTCCGTCAGTCAGTCCGTCAGTCAGTCAGTCCGTCCGTCCCTCCGTCCGTCCGTCCTCTGGCTTCTTGCTGTCTTCAGCTGCTTGTCTCCCTTGTGGGTGTGGCAGGACTCCTTTCCAGCTGGCTGCAGGCAAGAGGCAGGTACACCCCAGATGAGACGCCAGCTCTAACAATAATGATAATTAATAGGAACAATATACTACTAATAATTATTATTATATTACATTTAAAGTTGGCAGCTCACTAAACTGACCAAGCAGTATTTATTGTCAAAAGTGTTTAAATTATAATAATAATAATAATAAAAAAAATTAACATTGGATTTGAGGCTTATTATTTACTGAAGTATTAATATGAATCAATGTTAATATTAATTTATAACATTGTAATTATTATCTGTTCCGTCGTTGCTCTGCAGCTTCTGGCCGTGCGTCGCAGGATAACGTTTCTCTGACATCGACGTTGCTTCTGCTGCAGCATCATTCCGACATCGGACGGCCACGCTGCAGGCCGCATCGTTCCACACGCCATTTGTGTGTGTGTGTCAGAGAGCAATTCAGAAGCCACTTTGTTTCTTGCCTTTTGTGGCTCTGAGCACACACACACACACACACACACACACGCGTGAACCCCTGAACTGAACTTGAACCAGTAACTGGGTCACTAAGAGGACACCGGGGTCTGTATGTCCATGTGTGTCTAAGAGACACACTCACGTGATCTGTTTGCCCACATTATGTGACTGTCCGTTCCTGTGTGTGTAATCGTGTGTGTTCCTGTGTGTTTATGACGCACCACGTCGTCAGTGTCACTAAAACACTCATTTTGTCTCATCAATGGAAGGAGGCATCGGGGTCGGGTCGGATCACCCAACCTTTCAAACCGGGGCCTTTTGTTTTTTAATGCTGATGCTGCCACTCAGTGTTTCGAAATGATCTTTATTTCTATTATTATTTTGAGATCTGTACAGAATTTAGAAAGTTAAAAGAATATCTGCAAAGAGAACGAAAACAATCTTCAATCCTGTGTATTTGTAAAATACGAGCATCACAAGAACAACATTTGAAATAGACAAAACAGAATTCAGTATAATTCTGCACTATATACCGAGTCCACCCTCAACATCAGACTGATCCCCTGACCACAAGTGTGATTGATTTAAAGGCTGCCTACTGACCAAATATGCTGAACTCTAATGTTTCAGTAATTTCAATAAAAACTCAGGGAGGAAGAGAAACCTTAAAGGTGCAAACCTGTAAAGGTCCGAACCTGTAAAGGTGTCTGTTCCTGCTGATCTTCTGGTTGAACCAACCTGTCCTTGTTAGCAAGTATAGAAAAGAGACGGATCTGGCTCAATGTGTAATAAAAAAGCTTTATTAATGATGATTGGGTTTAAAAAAAAGTAAAAATCCACAAATTATAATAATAATTTGCCTTTGTCTCTGCTGTGTTGCGAACCCTCTCCTTAAATCAGGCTTGTTACTTAATGAGTACACACAATCTACCTCTTCTACCTCTCCTACCTGCTAATTATTATTATAATTTGTTGTTAAAATTAACAACAAATTATAATAATAATTTGTTGTTAATTTTAACAATATGTTTAATTAGTAATGTCCGTTTTTGTGATGACATACCTGCCTTCATTCCTCCATGTTATTTTCACATTTGATGTCTTTAAGTTTAAAGTGTTCGGTTTATATATGTTACAGAAAAAAATCCTGTGATGTCACAATCCATGGTTATCTCTCATCTTTTTAATAGATAGATAGATAGATAGATCGATAGATAGATTAACAACTGGTGAAGGGACTACCGATGGGAATAAATGTATTTACTTTCTGTTGAGAATTGTTCATTAATATTTGTCCCTTTTTAAAAATAAATAATTAAAATTTGAATTATTATGGATTCAGATTAGAGACTCGTCTTCTCGGCGCTCTTTCAGTTTAATGTCTTATTTTTTTAATTTGTTTGTTGCATTTCTTTGCTTTTTAAATAATAAATTAATATATTAGTCCTGAAAATGCGCATCATTTTATTGTTTACTGATGTCTACAATGAAACTCTGTAACCTTTGTTCCATCATATTCTGCACACACACACACACACACACACACACACAACCACACGCACACACACAACCAAACACACACACACACACACACACACACACACACACACACCGTACATTTGTCTCTCTTATCTAGGAAGTGATTCTTCATCGGGTTAGGAGAAGAGGAGGTGAACTCCCTCTGAGCTCTGACCTTGATGTGACTTTGGAGGAGGAGAGGAGAGGAGAGAAGAGGAGAAGTGATGGGATGTGGACAAAAAGCATGCCAAATGAAAAGTCAAGAAATTATGAAATGGAGAAATAGAGAGAGGGGAAAAGGAGAGAAGAGAATGAACAAGCAGGAGGGGGAAAACAAAGCAGGTAGGAGAGGTAGAAGAGGTAGATTGTGTGTACTCATTAAGTAACAAGCCTGATTTAAGGAGAGGGTTCGCAACACAGCAGAGACAAAGGCAAAGATGAAGATGATGAAAGACGAAGTAAGACCGACAGACACCAGGGGGCAGTGTTGGGACAAGCTATGGGGCACCAAGGGAGAGGATGAGGGGAGAGTGGGAGGAGCTTTCAACCCTCCTCCTCCATAGAATGACGTAAATCTGTGTTTTCATTTAAAGTAAGCAATAGCCAGTCCCATTGGTCAGCTCGTTTGGCGTTCCTATGGCGACATGTTGCTGAAGGGAGGAGCATCACGTTACCATGTCGTAGAGTATTGATACGCACACGTGCACGTGTTACACTGTAAGGATGACAGCTAAACACAAACAAACAAACAAACAAACAAACACACACGGATGTGTGAATGCGTGAGCATGAGTGTGTGTGGTGAACTGACACACACACACACAGGAACACAGTGCGTTTACTGGTTGTACTGGTGCACTCCCAGCTCCCGGTAGGTCCAATCAGGGGGTGAGCTTGTCATCCAGGGGGTGGAGTCTTGATGATCCGAGCCACATCCTCGGTGCTTTTCCGGTTGGGAGGGGCTTTCCCCACCTATGACCTCAGCTGCTGATCTGTGAGCTCACGACTTCCTCTGCTCTTTGAATCATGAGACTACACCCTCACCTGGGGGGGGGTGTCAGTCAGGTGTTCCACTGTCTGACACTGTGTGTGGGGGTGGGGGTGGGGGGGTTAATCAGTAAGATCAATGAGAGAAAGGAGTTAGATTTGGCTGACATCTTTACACTTTGATCATTGAGGCACAGATCCTCATTAAAAAAGGAACTCACCTGCACCTCATGTTTCTTTTGATGTGAGGGCCTGTGAGAATCAGCGTGATGTGACTTTGACAATAAGATGATGAGGTCACAGCGGGGCCATGAGGATGCAGTCAAGCCTGGGTCACAGTGAGGTCACAGGATCCGATCATTGGAACCGTTATTTTGGAACGAAATGTCAAAAAAGAGTTGGTGCTAATTGTAGCGACAGACCGCCTGCAAACGTGGAGGAGTGGGACAGGAAGTGAATCCCATTGTGGATTTAAAAAGTGGATATAAGCAGATGCTTATATTAGTGTTTAATATCTGGAAACAAAGTCTCTGTAGAGTTCATCATAGTTTAAAACATCCTTACTGCAGTACTTTTACTGCATTAGTTTTAATGCACTTATTCAGATTCAGATTTAGACCAGTTAATTCACACATCAATATCTAACATAGATACACCTATGCATAGATATACATATATATATGTACAGCAGATTCTACTGCCTTTTACCTCACTGCATTACTTTTACCAGGCATTATTAGCTAGATAGGTAGATAGCGTGTCTCCAACGTGGCCAGACAATCCTGCACATCTGTTTAACTTTCCCCTTCATCAAGGTTTGACATTTTTTTGAGAAATTTCTGTCTCAAACAGAGGAAATGTTGAAAATGAAAACAAATGTCTCGCAATATCAAAGAAAGTGAAAGCATTTTCCAAATCGGCTATTAAAACCCAGATCCACGCCACAATTTGAATTGTTCTTCCTATAAATACGTAAACGTAATTGAAATCTTTATTCCTGTTGTTGCTGGTGCCATGCGCCACTGTCTTTATTCCTGCTGGTGCTGGTGCCATGCGCCACTGTCTTTATTCCTGTTTGCCCTGGTACCATGTGCCACTATCTTTATTCCTGTTGTTGCTGGTGCCATGCGCCACTGTCTTTATTCCTGCTGGCGCTGGTGCCATGCACCACTGTCTTTATTCCTGTTTGCCCTGGTGCCATGCGCCACTGTCTTTATTCCTACAGGTGCATTCCACTTTATTTCCTATTATAAACAGATTATCAGTTATTATGCTAGTAAACTTTCTCACAACAGCATTGCCTTTCATTAATATGTTTTATTATATTGTGTCACCCAATATAATAAAAAAGGCTGTGAGAAGTTGAGGGTGATGAAAAGCCTCCTTCTGACCCTACAGTTCACATTGATGACCAAAATGAAAGGAGGCCTTCCTCTGGACAGCCTGGTCTCTCCTGTGTGGGCCTGCTAACGGTGGAAGCAGCTCCATTAGCACGGCCCGGCTTTGTCGCTGTCCGGGGAGGGTTTGCAGGAGGACTGGGCTGGAGCATCATGGAGAGGTCGTGGCGAGGTCGCTGAGGGGTCAAAGCAGGGCCGGGAGAGGTCATGGCGCGGTTTCAGCCAATCTGTGTGACAGGAGGAAACTGCAGGAAGGAAAGCAGCCGTTGCTGCATGATGATCCCTCAACCAACACAATACAGGTTTTACTGATTAACACAGAGGGATTTTATTTTTGGAGCTGTGTTTGTGTGTGTGTGTGTGTGTGTGTGCATGTCCATTAGAGAAGTATGTGCACACTGGCAGCAGATGATGCTCCGTGTTCTACGAAGGCTTATGTTACCAGACAACAATTTGGAAATGCGCTGTGCAGTAACTGAAGTCACATAACTGCATCCAGACATCAGGCCGTGTTATTGACAGTTTATATGTTATGTTATAAATGTTGTTATAGGAAGAGTGACAAGAGCCTCATGGTGTTTAAACAGGACTAAACCGTGAAGGAGAGAAAGAAATAGAAAAGAGGCAAGGGAGCAGGTATGAAAGGAGTGGAAAGGAGAAGGTAAACTCACGGATCCATTCACCTGTCCGTCACACACAAACACACGTTTACTCACACACACGCACACACGCACACACGCACACACGCACACGCACACACATGCTCCTTCATGGTTGAGTTCGCAGCACCCCACCCAATTCCAGAGCTGTGAGTCATGAACACATGAGCTGGTAACACTGGGATCAAAGCTCAGGAGCTCACCTGAAAAGCTACAGCTGTGGAACCATGACAACAGCATGGTAGGAATAGAACTTACAACCAACTGCCTCAGCTTCGTGGAGGCTGAGGGGCATGCAACAGACGTTCTGCTGTTGACCTGTAGGGGGCAGTGCAGTGTGACAGACGGTGGTGTGTTGTGAGTGGCTGGGTGGGTGCGTGGGTGGGGGCACCAGACATCATTCTTCCATTGCCACTGGTGGGATTTTTTTTGTCGGGATCAATTCATCTCTTTTTTTCTGTCTTAAGAGTGAGCGAGAACAGGTCAGGCGGCGATTTATGGGATGCACAAACACACACACACACACACACCTACACACACACTAGCCACTAGGGGCGGTGTGGTCCAGCACCATCAGCGCTCCCAGCCTGTGGCTGTTGGAAGATGATAAACCGAACAGAGACTCATATTTCTGCTTTAGAAATGTTTCATCACGACTTTGTCTTTTTTATGCTTTCCTTGTGAAATACGGTGTCTCTCCTGTATAATGTTTAAATCAGTCTTTATTCATTTAAAATGCTCGCCAAGGGGCGTGAAAACGAAGCGTCGTCCTGAAAGCTCTCCTTTATAAAGATGAGGGGAATCCTGTGGGTTGCTATGGTGACCCTGAATGCAGCGTTCTCTGGCTCAGTTCCGTCTCCTTCGTGAACAATTGTCATTTTCAGTTAAATCAGTAATAGTTTGTCGTTTCATCCTTTCTCTTTGTGCTGCTCACCGCAGTGATAAATCATTTTCAATCCACAAAGCAACCACTGTAAATTAATTAGTATTAGAGTTTCTTTGCTGGAAACAAATACTCCCCAATAAAACTACAACCACCCACCATGCAGGACGGTTTCCATGGGAAGTGGCTTATTATTTTTGTTCCTGTCAGTTCTGTGCTTCAGTTCCAAACCCTTTCAGACTCAGGAGCAGCTTCAGTTTCCGTGCTGGTG
This sequence comes from Brachionichthys hirsutus, assembly GCF_040956055.1. Classification (NCBI taxonomy): domain Eukaryota; kingdom Metazoa; phylum Chordata; class Actinopteri; order Lophiiformes; family Brachionichthyidae; genus Brachionichthys; species Brachionichthys hirsutus. The sequence continues at coordinate 10,624,866 of NC_090912.1, forward strand.
TCATAGATCCACGGTCGACTCCCACAGGTCGGCCGCTGATTGATCCAAAACCTGATTCATGCACGACGAACATGAATGAAGGCCTGCACCTACACGCTGCATGACTCTGGGAGTGCACCACGTGTGACTCCTTCGCCTGTGCGTACTAAAAAGAGGCAGAGGAAACCGTTCTGACAGACTCAGAGTGGCGTTTGTTAACAGTGTAAATGCATCCTGCCCCCTCCAGTGGCAAACAAACCCCGACTTCCTGTCCGGCGATAAACAGCATCTTTATGGACAGTTGCCGATGGCCAGGCGGGTCCACGGGGTCTGCAGAGCCTGTTTTACATCAACAATGTGAGGTTGGGTCAGATTATGGCAGGTCAAAGTTCACAGCATATACTGTTGCTGTAGTTTTCCTTCATATTGCATCAAATTTACTCACACAGCAGGTATTAGATATTAATACCAACATTCTAAAGTAAACTAGAAAGACAATCAGAGATTGCAGACCCTCGCCTCCAATAGACCATTCGATCTTGTGAGACAGTAAACAGGGCTTCCGGATCAGAGGGGCCAAACCTGCTCTAGCTTGCTGCTCCGGAACGTACTACAAGACACTTTATGGACTCTTTTTCCCATCATGCCATTCGTGTCCCTCCCTCTTAAAGTGGCAGTTTACAGCAGAGGCACAATTCCAGATGTAAAAATAATTCTAGAATCTGGATCCAGATCCGGATCAACGCCATTCTCGGGGAGGACTGAGCCACGGACAGAACCATGCTTGTGTAAAAATTTCAAGTCGATTGGGTTACTAGTTTTTGAGTTATGCGCTCGGACAGACAAGCAAACAGACAAACATACAAACAAACTGACCCAATTGCAATACCCTCGCCTCCCCTTCGGCGAGGGTAAATACGAAATGTTGCTGTTTTGAAGCTTGAAAACACCGAGAGGAACTCCAGTGTGGCCACCAAGTGAGCGTAGCATCGTTTAAAAGCTCCCTGCAAACATGGAAATGTGTGCCAAGATGGTGACACGCCTGGACAGAGCAGAATGTGTGAATGTGCCATTCTGCAAAGCCAGGAGTCTCCAGCAATCCTCCGCTCTGATTGGCTGTCCTCCGGGTTTGGTCCCAACAAAGCAACATTTTACACCTGGTCACCAACTTTCTGACATTGTAAGCTGATAACAAAACCACACACACACACACACACACACACACACACACACACACACACAAACACACACAGGCCTAAGTCTAAGTTAAACACTCTAATGTGGAATCATCTCTCTCTGTCACGCTTACACAAACACACACATGGTTGGAGGCAAATATTACTTCATCGTAAGTATTTTCAAATCAGGTGATGACAGAAAGAGAGGGAAAGAAAGACAAATGGAGACGCTGTGGTTTCAGGTTGAGCTGTGGTGTGTGTGTGTGTGTGTGTGTGTGTGTGTGTGTGAGTGTGTGAGAGAGCGAGAGAGCGGCTAACAAGCCCTTAAAGCTTCATTATCACACTGTTGATGGACAGAGAGAGAATAAAAAGTTAGGGAATGAAAGACACAAAATGGGTGTGATCTTTCACTTTTGCAAAGAGGCAGCTCCTTGGCTTGAATAGGGTGTGTGTGTGTGTGCGTGTAGGTGTGTAGGTGTGTGTGTACCATGGTACCAACTGGCTAAAAGCTGGCAGCCACACACAACTAAAGTTTTCCTCGTCTAGCTACAATTTGATCGACAACTTTAAAAATGCAACCCCACCCGCCGTGTAAAAACATGGAGGGAGAGAGATCAGACGATAAGTACCGGTACTAAAAGTATTTACAGTTAATTATGTCATGACATCAGTCTCACGAGAATCACTGATCTGGGGGGAGATGACATCTACGTGGATGACAGGTGGTGGTGTTAGGACCCCCCCCCCCCCCATCACTGTAAGAGACACCCTCGGGCCGTAGAGATGGAATCAGTGAGTAATGTATTTTTACCCTCGCCGAAGAGGAGGCGAGGGTATTGCAATTGGGTGCGTTTGTTTGTCTGTTTGTCTGTCTGTCTGTCTGTCTGTTTGTTTGCTTGTTTGTTTGTTTGTTTTAGCTGTAATGTAACTGATATCAGTAAAGCTGATGTGCTAGCGAGCTAGCAGGGAGTTGATGTTCGGTGTTCTCAAAACACACCAGTTACTTTTGCTCTCGAACGTTATAAAATAAAAACAAAATGCTATTTCCATGATCAGGTTTCTTCAGGTAATTTCTCCTTTCTGTTCTTTCACCCGTGACGATGATGACCTCATCATCCCCTGATCCTCATGAGCAGAGAATTCTGGCCTCATCCAGGTGTAAAATTTTCAAAGCAAATATTCCATCTTGAAAGTTTGCTATTATTTCTTTTTTATATTTTTATGGAGGAGAGAATGGGAGAGGGAGCTCGTTTTATTTTTCCTCCTTGATTCCCACTTGCTGCTCATTTTACCCTTCCAGGGTTAGGATTTTTTTGTTCTGTCATTTGCACGAATCGGGAGTTTGAACTGACTCTGGAGAACTGCACATTCCAGGCTGGTTGGGAAGCAGAGCTGTCGCTGCCAGCATTATGGACCGGACAAGGACCCAAATGGAACTGTGCATGCAGAATCCATCCTGTCTGTCCATACTGGTTTATACCGGTTCAGAAGCAGCGTTGAAGCAGGCCGGACAAGAAGCCAAGGCCAAACTTCAGATCCAGGTCCAGGGAGCCATTCGTTTCTGAGACAAATGTATCGGCATTGATTGTTCAACAATCATGACAACTTGGCATTTTGCCCCAACAGGGTATTACTACGATCGCCATTCCAAACACATGCCATTATTTGTTTGTTGGGACAAACACCTTTGTGTTCCTCCCCGGAATACCAGGTCTGATACGATTACCATGACAGGGACAAGGCTGACTGGGAGGCCGCAAAGAGTCCGAGTAATATTAGTCTCTCACAATGTTTGGCTCTCCAGGTCCAACCGCCGGTTTACTGCGTACAAAATGAACAAACTCACAAGATGATACAAAGGAACACGACACATTCGATCTCGGACCAGTGTCAGTAAAGGAGAGCAATGAAAACGTGGAATCAGTAACTTGATGCTGTCCTCGTGGTGACTAGCATCACTCATCGTAGCAACATTAGCACGCTGCAGCTCAACAGGGCGCCTCAGTGGCTGCTGTTACTGCAGTCAGCCAATAGGGGACAGTGCAGCGTGTGAAGTAGTTTTATCCTGTGTGTGTGTGTGTGTGTGTGTGTGTGTGTTAGAGTAGGTTCTATTCATGTGCTGACACAGACACACACCTCGCTACACCTACAAAGCTGCACAACGCATTCTTCCAGCAGTAACAAGCAGTCTGCGGTGTAATAATATTTGGATGTGTACTGCATGCAGGGAAATGAAGGTTAGCTGAGTTTGACTGACCTCCTAATTGAAAGCTGATGGTGGGGGCTAACACTGACGGGTGCATCACGCAGACACAGCGCTGCAGTGCGTGTGTGTTTCTGTGTGTGAACAGTGTGTGTCTGGCAGGAGTCCAAAGAGGTACTGACAGATCTGCTCGGCTAAACCGCCCTGTTCACAGCACACACACACACACACACACACATGCAAACACTCCTCCTCCCTCTCATCACACTCTGGCTGACCCTGACATCAACCCTGCACTCCTTCCATCACTGTGTTGCCATGGCGATGGGCCCCAGGGTATGGCTGTGTGGTGAAGTTGTGTGAAGCGTTTAAGAATGTCTTTGATATGCTGAAGTGCTTTCTTTCTTTCTTTCTTTCTTTCTTTCTTTCGAATCATACGACATGTAGACAAAGATTGGTTTTAATAACAGCAATTGAAAATGTCTGATTCATTCATGCTGAGGGTAAATTGTAAATTAATTAATAACTAAATGTATTTCCAAAATGTAGAAATTTGACACTAAATATAAGATATCATTGAGAAACGTCTTTTCTCATGAAGCATTGGCATTGAGATGTGTTCTCCTGGACATCCAGAGCGCTGCAGGCTGTGTGTCCTCAGGATATTAGCACCCTGCATCTCAGGGTCACCCGCTGGATGTCACTGAGCATGGAGCGCTCACACACACACCCCTCTGGAGCTGGGCTCCTCTTGTAGTACACAATCAACAACACTGGGGGGCAATCTGTACTGTGTCTGATGTGGAGGTTGGCTCTGGATGTGTGTAATGATGCGGTACTGTCTTACAAACATCAAAGAAAGTTGGACTGTCTCATCCAAACACTTACCCAAGACTTGAATTAGAAAGTTTCAACATGCCTGTTGTTCGGTGTAATGACATCGTTGGGAAGCTGCCCTGTCTTGGGACAGATCTGGGTTCTCTGAGTGCCGTTCCAGATTCAGTCTGAGGTTCCACAAGCCTCCTGACGGAAACACACGATACAGATGAAGGAGACTTTACACGAAGCACCACTTACACGACAAATTAATAACGCTTTTCAGTGGATAAAAAGAATTGTAACAGAAAAGAATGAGGCAAAGGAAAAGAGTGCTACATAAGCAGGATATAAAGGATATATAAAATATTAACCATCACTCAGTCTCACATAAAAGATCAAATAAAACAGATGTATGTCTGTCAAACACAAAGAAAAGCCGCGAGGATAATCAATAGCTGATCACTACAAAATGATCTGAGGTCAGGTTATACTGAGGTGGACCCAGGTGTCCTCTCACCTTATGATTGAGTACTTTTGTGGGACTGAAATTGATTCAAGGGTTCTGATTGTTTCCAGAGATGTTGCGTTTATTACATGCATTTCAACTTTAATTCTCATCAGGGTGGCAGACATTGTAAGAACTTAATCTGTGGAACCAAATTGGAGTTTACTAATTGATTTTTGAGTTTAGGGTAATGAGAAAACAAAACGAAGTGCATCCCCCCCACAACAAAAAAAGAAGTGTGTGGTAACAAGTCCACCAAACATTGTCTCGCCTGGAGCGTCCCCAGATGCTGGCGTCCGGATGGTCAACCACTCCACCAAATGAATGGTTCAGATTTGTCTGGAATTGCGTGATGGAATCCAACCTTGTTAGCCTCGAAGTCTCATAGGTGGGACTCCTGCCACAGTGCGTTTGTGCCAGACTCGAGGAGGATGGAGCAACAATGAACTGTTAAATTGTCAATAAATTCCATTGCACAATAACTCGAGCAACGACTGACTTTATAAATGTTGTCATTTTTGAGATTATATGCAGACAAGTTATATAAGAAAAAAAAAAGGTAAAATTCCAAATTGGCAGATTCCAAAGGACGAATGCCAAACCCATCAGAGCGTAGAAATGGAATGGTAGTGTGTACAGTATACAGTATAGAGAGAAAGGAGTACCAAACATAGACCTCTGACAGAAGTAAGCAATAGGAGGCGTTCAGTTCAATCAGCGGTTCCAACACCCACGGAGCTGAAGTCAAAGAGAGGTCGAACACTGCAGCCACGAAATCACCGGTAATCTGACGATGGCCGTCTCAGTGCTGAGCTGAGGACAGAAAGCAGGCTGGAATGTCTCGTTTATTTATTTCTAAAACACCTCATAAAAAAGATGGCTTAATCTTTGTGTCTTGTTGGCAATTAGAGGGATTGAGATTACTATACAAGGAAAAGATGGATGTAGTATTTGTGTGAGCTCATACAAATGACATGTAAAAGCCATTACATTACATTACAGGATTTGGCCTTTTACAGGTAGCATTACAGGTAAGAAGTCAAATGAATTAGGTTTAATTATAATACAATTTTATTTAATGATATAATTTGGACAAATTTGGCGAGCCGGATTAAAAAGCCCAACGGGCTTGGTATTTGGTCCTCAGACCTTAGTTTGCAGAAAAATCTCTGGAAAAACATCTCCATTATCTATCTATCTATCTATCTATCTATCTATCTATCTATCTATCTATCTATCTATCTATCTATCTATCTATCTATCTATCTATCTATCTATCTATCTATCTATCTATCTATCTATCTATCTATCTATCTATCTATCTAATCTTGCATGGTTGTCATAGATACCAAGGCAGTCAGGGTCAGTGCCTTGATTGGAATGGGTGATGGGTTCTCGGTTGTTATGGCAACAGTGGCTTGCTCCTCAATGTCGCTCTCTGTCTTCATTCTTCCCATCTTTAAAGAACAAAGTAATGAAGGAAGATGCTACCGTTTTGGTGGGGGTGGGGTGTCTGCTGGTTCTACAACAAAAGGTGATTATTGATGAATCAATACCGTCACACCCATTTTTAATAGCAAGTTATCCCTGACCAGTTGCTGCTTTACTCTATCCTACATCCACACTAGCAGGTTGTGTCTAGCCTCACTCAGTAAACAGTGAGTAAACACTTGCTGTACACTGAACCCACATGTGAGTTCAGAACATTCCCCGAGTCAATGCTGCGGAAAAGACGTCGCTTTCAGGATCAGCACTGGACAGCTCCATATGTAGCGACTACCTATGGAGCTGTCCAGTGCTGATCCTGAGCTCCATATGTAGCCGGGATCAACATTTCAGAACATGCTGGAAAAAACAAAAACGTTCAAATAACTTTCAATAGTCACCTCCAGCAGATTATTGATTTCCTGACTGCAGCGTGTTGCTATTGTTATTGCCATGTTGATCAGTTCACTACTTAAGTTACAAACATTTAATATTCAATTGTATGGTTGTAAAAATATATGGATAGATTATTGCTGTTATTATAACATAAATCCTTTCAATTGATCATGTTAAGAAAACCACACTACTCCATCGATCAATAATCAAACTTATTCAAGTCAATAATATTAAATAATAAATAAATAAAAATATCATCCAACACAAGTTATGGCATTATCTTTGTTCAAAACTCTTTTATCACAGTTGAGAGTGGCAGAACTGCAGAACAACCAACAAATGTGGGCTGTTAAGAACATGTGACAGAAGCAGCATTTTACAAAAACAAATGTCTGCACACAGCTCTCAGGGGGCCACAAAAAATGACTTGGAGGGACACATTTGGCCCCCGGGCCTTGGCTTTGACACATGTGCTCTTTACCAAGCACCACCGTCCAGTGTGAACACACTTCAGACTGGGTTCCTATCAGGAGCTGTTGATGTTTAGGTTGGCACTACTTGCCACTACTGTGAAGGTTACGCTTTGTTCTAAAGAAATAAAATTCGGAGCCTCCCTGTGCTTGGGTTTTGGATCTGACCAGAGTGTGGCTACCTACGTAAAGTGATAAACGTTTCTCCTGTGTTGTGTGTACTTGTCTACACCAGCAATGGAAGACGCAAATAACCGGCGAGCTGCTGCAGAAGAGCCAACAGGAGCAGACTTCTATAGCATTAAAGATGGTTGCCCTCCTTTCATGTCAGCCGAGGATCGTTGATGCTGCAGAATCGCTTGGCTGTCATTGTCAATCATTGTAATTTTGTTGTACAGCGTAGATCAACAATTTTGTGGCATGAGAGTCGTTGCTGTTAGTTTAAAGATTGAATAACTCGTTACCGATAAAGTACATGTTTTATGAAAGACATACCTTCTCCTGTCAAGACACACACCTACACACACACACACACACACACACACATTAGCATGTAAATTGAGCTCCATTCAAGCGTGGTCCACCAACCATCCTGTTTCATTTGATCACACATCAATCTACAGGTATTCACACACACACACGCACACACACGCACACACACATTTAGAATGGCTTCCCACCTCAGTGTAATTGTTTATATGAATGTATTGACACGAGATTGGCATCCATCCTAGCATCCATCAATCCGTTTCCTTGGAGACGAGATACTCGTCTCATCTCCAGGCGTTTCTCTGCTTCGTAGGTCCCGGGAGTTTCTGGAGCCTGCTATGGGCGCTATGGGCGAAAGGCGGTGTACACCTCGGACGCGTCGCCAGCACATCACGGGGCCACACAGAGGCAAACAACCACTGACGTACACACTCATACAGTATTTACAATTTGGAGTAATCAATTGACAACCAATAAGTTGCATGTTTTTGGAGGGAACCGGAGAACATGCAGAGAACCCAAGCAAACACGGGGGAGAACGTACAAACTCCATCCTAGTGGTCGCTCCCCCCAGAAGGAAACATCTTTGCTCTATTATTGGTCCCGACACCGCTAGCTAACGCCCTCCATATGCAGCCAGATTCTTCAGCTCCCGGACCGTCGGGCGAGACGAGCGCTCATATGCCCCGCCCCCCCAAACTGTGGTGAGCTTCATTCATTGGTGCATCATCTTCTGCCGACTGACCCACAGCTCAAACATTTCACAGAACATGCCGAAGACGCCTGCTGTTCCGTGTCATTAATGTCCTGCAGGAGTCAAAGCGGAGGCCGAGGCTGATCTCAGCTGAGATCCTTCAGCAGCAGGAGCAGCTCCTGCACCTCCTCGTGACCTCTTCTCCCACTGGCTCCTCTCTGACAGCCACTTCCTGCCTCTCCTCTTCCTCCTCTCACTGCTGAACCTCCTCTCGCAACCACCTAAACTTTCCAGTCATCTATCTTGTCCTCTTTCTCCTTGCTGTCCTCCTTCTCTTCTCCTTTGTCGCTGACCTCCGCTCCTTCACAAACTTCCATCCTGCTGTTGTCTTTCTGTCTACACCTCTCCCTCCATCCTCTCCATCTCATTTGTTTTTTTCTATTTTCCATTAATTGTCTCGTTAACCTGGGTGTGTGTGTGTTTGTGTGTGTGTTGTGTGTGTGTGTGTGTGTGTGTGTGTGTGTGTGTGTGTGTGTGTCAATACGATTGAGGCTCTCAGGTTTATAGGAAGCATCTCTGTGTGTCTGTCAGTGAGCAGGTGGTCAAACCAGTCACATCTGCCTCTCTCTCTCTCTCTCTCTCTCGCTCTCTCGCTCTCTCTCTCTCTCTCTCTCTCTCACACACACACACACACACACATTGTCACTCTGTGGGGGTGTCCATGCCTGTGGCTGCTTCCCTTCACCTGTCAATATGAACGTTATTGATGAGACAGCACAGCAATGGAACTAAAGGACAGAGAAAGACTCCTCCTCTCCTCACACGCACACGCGCACACGCACACACTTACACACACACACACACACAGACACACGCACACACACACTCACACAGGGTGGGGACATTCACTTTTAGTCGAGTGCATCGTGGGACATTTCCAGCTGTATGGTGACGCATTGCAACCGACTTGGTTTTCAATCATCTATTGATCAATCGATTCACAGCCGAGCGTTAACACTCTCCCTGTGGAAGCTAAACCCTGAACTACAAGAAGTTGATGAACATATCTCAGATGACAATGGCAGATTGACTTGATCGGCACGGTTTGATCTGAGATCTGTCCCGTCACAGCAGACTCGGGGAACGGGAGAGTCCTGCTGAATTCATTGATCTTTCAATCTTGAAGTCATTGATGATCCACAAACACAAACCCACCGCTGGAAAACAGCATGAGGTCCCGGAACTAAAAGCTCAATGGACATTGTGCATGAACTTTGGTCAGTTATTGTTCCCCAAGCTGACATGCTTCACAAATCACACCTCGTTTTTCTGTTAGTCATGTGACTCAAGACGCTGAAAATATTAAACAATAGTATGTGGAATGGCTGATAGGAAGCAAATAACTTAAACCAAATAGGAAGGTTCTTCAGCTGGAAGAAGAATCCCTCCTCCAACCGGAAGAACGGCGTTCCAGTCGTTCACTGGAACGCCGTTCTTCCCGTTGGAGGACTTTGAACCCGGATGATCAGATCTATAATGGTGTCAGATCAATATTTGGTGTAGCTATAACTTCTTACCTTTCGTGACACTGTGCAGATCAGTCCATAACAGCGTGTTAACCCCGCGGTTTCCATCCAGGCCTTCATGCCTCTGTCTGGTCTCTGGTTCATCATTCAAAAGTGATCAATGGCCTGTTTGTAGAGCGCCGTTCACAATCAGTGACCCTGCGAGATCCACATCACTGCTCCGTGTACGCGGCTGCTTCCGCTTCCTGCTTCCTGCGTCCGCTTCCTGTTTGCCTGATGCTTTCTAGGATGTCGGGATTGTGTGTGGAAAAATTATTCGTGAAATTTGTGTCGTTCGCTCTTAAGTCCAGTATTTCGTCTCGTTGTGCCAGACACTGCCGTCTCTCTCAACAAGCAACATCTGGTTTGGAACACACACACACGCGCACACACACACACACACACACACACACACACACAAAGGCTTTAATCAATTCAAAAGCTTCCAGCTGACTGGTACACAGGAAGTCAGATGAATGCACTTGCTCATCCGTCTTCCACACTGCTCTCTCTTTCACACACACACACTCACACACACACACACACACACAGCGCGTTGCTCCATTTCCCGGTGCTGCTGGTAGGACTCGTGCCAGAGCGTCTGCCTTTCCGTTTGTGTGCCGGCCTACCTGAAAGCAGAAGCTGCTGATTGGTCAGCAGAGACGTTCATTCGTCAGTGCCAGGATGCTGAATCAGGGTGGAGCTGCTCATCAGGTTCACTTCAGGCTGCCATGTTGCTAATGCTACAAACGTCTTCATACGCCCAGCCGTCTACTGCTGTGTGAGACGAACTCGGTTTAGCGAGGCAGCTGATCAGGGTTTATATTAACGCTTTCAGCTCTGCATTCACACGGTGTGTTAAACCCGCGGGACACTTTCTAGTGTTGCTACATGTTCTCTCCTGGCATCGGTATACACAAATGTCATTTTGCTGAAATAAATATTTTGTTTGTTATCATGAATTTTTCTATATCTACTGGACAGTTCCATAAAACGTGGTGGAATTAGTCAGCATTGTTTATTTTTCTAATGTTATTTTGCATAAATTGGGTAATTTAATATTGGTTTTATTTTTATTTGTATTGCGAAAATTGTACTGTTAAATGTCGATGATTTATGTACTAAGGACTTTCAGCGGAAACAAGACCGCAAAGGCTTTTTTGAAATGCTCCTCTTAGACAGGATGTTTGACTTTATTCGTACTGTAATACATGCTACGGTGTGACTGTACTTGTACTGTAATACATGCTACTGTTTGACTGTACTTGTACGCTAACATTCTATCTAATAAATATATTCATCATCATCACCTGCTACTAACCAACATGAAGCTGGCGTTGAGGACGCACTCTCAGGAAGCCAGCCCTTTAATTCAGCTTTTCCTTTTCACCCTTCAGACATTTCACTTTAAGAAACTGTGAAAAGGTTCATGGAGGTTTTTGTTGGACGTTATCAAGGAGGTAAATACAATTCTGACGGTGAAACAGGAAGTTGTTGTCCAGTGTCTGTCACATTCAGAAGTTAGAACGATGCTGCTATAGTACCTTCCTGATGGGCAGGTAGCTGCACATCCTCATCCTCATCCTCATCCTCATCATCATCCATGTTTTGACATGTCTGAAGTTTTTTGACATTATCATCACCGTGGAGATATCACTGCTGTTCATACCAGGCCTTTCACTTGTTTGTCAGCACAAGCTCCCACAGTGACCTTATTAAAGTTTGTTTGTTTGTTTGTGACCTTATGACACGGATGTGTGCATGTGAATCGAGGGCCAGATCGAGTCATTATGTCCTCCGGCTTTAACATCGTTAGATACGCGGTTCTAAACGGTAAACGATTACCTGATTGGTTTCTGATCTGACCAACCACTACATCAGTATTTACCCGTCCGTACACACAAATATTCATGCAGCGGAACACACGAGGTGCCGCCTGCTCATCGGGAGCGATGTCCCTTCACGCAGACACCAAATGATGCTTTGAACAAGTATTGATTATGTGTCTCGTGAACATTTAGATGTTTACACTGCATGTCACACATGAAGTGGAATTCATCATGAAGCCACTTCAGCTGAAGTTCCTGTAGAAAGAGATCATCTCTCACAAGCGTCATTGATCTTCTCTGGCTCCAGCAGAATGGAGTCTGTGTTTGGGGCAAGCTGGGTTGTCAGACAGCATGGCACTGAATGGGAGTACAACAGCCTGCTGTGTGTGTGTCAGCCTCAGGCAGACAGCAGGAATGTGTCAGCCCAGTGATGAATGAAACAGAGGTTACAGAGCCCTGAGGATGAGCTGCACTGTAGGGCTCACCTGCACCACAGGGCTTATGCGCCTCTGGGCTAACTCACGCTCCGGTGTCGGGCTTGCTTCCCGACACCGGGGCTGTTTGGCATTAATGAAGAGGGAGGATGCTGCAGAGCAACAGAAAGCTAATGCTTCCTCCGGCATCCAGCATGCAGTGCTGAAGCAGCAGGCTAACGCTGGCTCGTATTTGTCTGTCTGAGGATATGAGATGAACCATGACTGGCCACTTCTCAACACTTTAGTCTGAGAATGGCAATTAAATCATTTACATCATCCAGCTCGGATTCACTTATCAGAAAGGATGTGAATTTTAATGTAAACCAATATCTAGGAAAAAACACTCTGAGAGCACAGACCTCCTCCAAGCAGCTCATTCTCCTCCTAACTGGATCTACACCATCCACACGGTGATCTGGATCAGCACCAGAAGGTTCTAGATTGTTCTTGGTATCTTTATACTGCATGGAAAGTCAAAGTGAATCAGAGTTGATGTGAATTTTGAATCCATAAATGGATTTAATGTGACATGTAGATAACAAATCCGTTGATGCTCCGATGTGGAATCGACTCAGCTAGAAGACGACGTTAGAAATCTCGAGCTCTAAACCCCCATCATTGTTATCCATTGCTACACATTGTTACCTATTGTCACCCATTGTTACTCATTGGTAGCCATTGGTAGCCATTGGTAGCAATTGTTAGCAATTGCTACCCATTGTCACATATTGTTATCCATTGCTACACATTGTTATCCATTGTTAGCCATTGCTACACATTGTCATCCATTGTTACTCATTGTCATCCATTGTTACTCATTGTTATCCATTGCTACACATTGTTATCCATTGTCACCCATTGTTACTCATTGGTAGCCATTGGTAGCAATTGTTAGCAATTGTTAGCAATTGTTACCCATTGTTAGCAATTGCTACCCATTGTTAGCCATTGTCACATATTGTTATCCATTGCTACACATTGTCATTCATTGTTACTCATTGTTAGCCATTGCTACACATTGTTAGCCATTGTTATCTATTGTTCCCCATTGTTCCCCATTGTTAGCCATTTTTATCTCTTGAACATGTATTTAAAACCAAACGTCTATTAGATGTGCTTCCATTAGATCTGAATCAAAAACCCTGAAATGTAACCTGTGTTATCGTTTAACAGAATAAACTATGGTCATAAGACAATGTGAAGAACGCCATGGAGCATAAAGCAAAGAGTAAATGATCTGTTATGAACGTATTCCTACTGTCACACACGTCTTTCTCCACCTCTCTCCCTCCACTCACACGACTCTTATTCTCTCCATCTCCTCCTCCACAGTGACAAACATACCTCTCCCCTCTCCCCTCTCAGATAACCCACCGGATGGTGATGACAAGCTGACCTCTCTCTCACTCTCTCTCTTTCTCTCTCTTCTTAGATTTCCCACCATGCCGTGCTGCAGACAAGATATGGCGTCACCTGTGCCTGTCCTCCCTGCAACCTCTAACACTCTGACTCCTACACACTCACTTGAATGTGTGTGTGTGTCAGTGTGTGTGTGTGTCAGGGTTATAATAGTTTTGGATTTTTAATTATAGTTTAGTTTTAGTTAGTTTTGAATTTGTTTTCTCTAATTCAGTTAGTTTTAGTTAGTTTTTAGAGTGGATTTGTTCGTTTTTATTAGTTTTAGTTTTGTTTTTATTAGTTTAATTTAGTTTTTATTAGTTTTAGTTTTTCATACTTTCAGTTATTTGTCAGATGCAGGATTAAAATATAATAAAATAATACAACTCAACAAAAGATAACATATAAAACATTTATTCAGTAATTTTAAACAACCAACCGTAACAGTCCGCAGCATAGCTGCTAACGTGCTACAATCTCGGACTTAATACTTCATTTGCCGCTGATGATTTGCTCTCAGCGTGGACGAGCTTTCTTGCTCTTGATATCAGTGAGTCAGTATTTGGGTTCTTCAGGGCAGCGTTTAGGGTGAGCTGAAGGGTGTGAGCCAGACATGGATCCTCTGGAACTTGTTGGTTTCTCCATCTGGCAGGTCAAGCTCTGAGCAAAAAGAACAAACAAAGAATAGTACAGTTAAATAATTATGTATTAATTAGGACTGTCTGTAATAACCCTTGTTTTTACAGCAGGGATAATAACGTTACTTGTTTCATGATGTTTAATTTCTTACACTGTTAGCACCCTAAATTAGTTTCCCCAGGATAACCCATTTAATATTGTATATTTATAATGAAGCAAAATATTAGATCTGAAATCATGACATGACAATAACGACGATGTCAGTGTGACAATTATAGGTTTTGCATCAGAATGAGTAAAAGAGAGCAAATAATATATTTCCTCTCCTTTTGGGACTTTATGGGGTTTTAATATCAATTAAAGTTTACAACACTGATTATTGTTACATTTTATATCAGCATAAAATGTCAACAAGACTAATGTATTTGGGACTAGAACCACTCACCAGGTGTTCAGCGTCCTCGTCGTCTGTCTCTAATCCAATCCACGGTTCATCCAGACCATCTCCAGGTCCTCCTGGCTGAGGGGGGCTCCATCAGGGGGCTCCATCAGGGGGCTCCATCAGGGGGGCTCCATCAGGGGGCTCCATCAGGGGGGCTCCATCAGGGGGCTCCTCACTTTGGGCTTGGCCTCTATCTCCAAGCAACTCGTCTTCTTCTCATGTCTCATTAATGCAGCGAGCCATGCCCCCCCAGTGTGTGTGTGTGTGTGTGTGGGGGGGGCTCCAGTCGGTGCAGGTTAAAAGCAGCCCGTTATTGTCGTCTCCGTTGCGGTGCTAACTGCTAGCCGGGGGGCTGCTTCTCTTACGGGGGGGGGGGGGGGGACTACTCGCAGTTAGCTTTCTTGTTTCTCTCCGTCGTAATAAACGCGTCCCACATGGGGCTGGAGCGCTCGGCGCTTCCTGCCGGCTTCCGTCGCTAGTGACGTCACCAACCCGATTCTCAACGAGCAGTGACGGGAACAGCCGGACGGAGCCGCCGGCACACGTAACTCCGAGCAAAATAAATCAATTTCAAAATCGATAAAAACGAAAACGAAGAGATTAGTGTCTTTAATTTTTATTAGTTTTAGTTAGTTTTGTGAACGGACAATACCATTTTAGTTAGTTTTCGTTTTCTGTTTTAATTATCATTTTTATTTAGTTCTAGTTAACGAAAATGTTTTTTCAATTCTAGTTTTCGTTTTTTCGTTAGTTTTCGTTAACTATAATAACCCTGGTGTGTGTGCATTCCCACCCTGATGAAAAAGCTGAACACAGGTTCAGGATTGAAATGATACTAAATACTGTGATGATGACTTTCCTCCCTGACCTGTCCTCCAGAGTTACCGATTTGAGTCCTCTAACTTGTAATCTATATAAACGTGTTGTTTCTCTAGTCTTTCCGGGGGCTGTCCTGCTGTGACGAGCCGCTGTGTGCAGCTTGAGCTGACTTCCATCTAAAGTTATTCAGTTACGTGGTGGAATCACAAACTTTGTTGAGAACAGTGGTTTTACTTTTGATTCTCTTTCCATAATGAAAGTCTGGGCAGCACGGTGGCGCAGTGGTTAGCGCTGTTGCCTCACAGAGAGAAGGTCACAGGTTCAAATCCGTAGGATCCGTAGGAATTATGGCCGACTTGTGGCCAACAGCATGCAAATCCGCGGAATTGGTTTAACTAAATTGTCCATCGGTGTGTGTGTGAATGTTGTGCCCTGTGATGAACTGGCGGCTTGTCCAGGGTGGATCCCGCCTCTCAGCCGTTGTCTGCTGGGATAGGCTCCAGCCCGACCCGCGACCCGTTTTAACGTACAAAGCGGTTCAGAAGATGAATGGATGGATGAATAATGACAGTCTATTATATGTTGTACACATCAAACAGTAGCATTATTCAACAGTCACCCCTGACTAGTCTACCTATCAATAGACTAGTTAGGGTTGACTAGTCTACCTATCAATAGACTAGTCAGTGCCGTGGAAGGGAAGGACCAGAGCTCTGCTCAGACAGAGCAGCTTCACCAGAGGTCACGGCCCAACCAATCTGGAAGGAGAATGACTTCATCTTAAACCTGACTGCAGCCTTTGCTGCTGAGATCCAACCCAACTCTTCTGCTTTGTTCAGATTCAGGGCCAGCTTTAAGATGGGCCTGATCTTCACGGTGGGGGGGGGGGGGGGGGGTTCAGGCCTGCTGATGGTGTCTGGACCTGAACAGCTGAATTAACAGTAGATTGAAAAAACTCATTCATGTGCCTCTGAAATTAATCTGTATTTGTCATCCCGGCATCACAGATAAAAAACGGATCCTTCTGTCAGCACCGTAACCTCACACAACGCCGAAAAAAAAGACTTGTGGCACCGCTGGAAACACACACACACACACAGAGTACACACACACACTGTCTTGGTTATATTCTGGATCAGGTGTCAGATGAGAGATGTCAAGCACCTCTTGGCCCAACCTCACTGTGACCTCATCACAGGTCAACAGAGGTTAACAAAACGTGACTCTGAGGAGCTAGGCTATCTGCACACACACACACACCTACACACAGACAGACACACACACACTGTGGGTCACATGTTTGGAGCTGTTGTTAGTTACTGTAAAATCCATGGAAATTCCCATTAAATTAAGTATCTGCACAGAATGAAAAAGGTGCATAGAGGAAGGTGCAATAACAGTTAATAGAAAACACTCAAATGTATAGCTGGTGATGATAACCCTAACCCCTAACCCTAATCTCCTAACCTCCTAACGCTAACCCTAACCCCAACCCTAACCCACTAACCTCCTAACCCTAACCCTAAACTTCTAACCCTAACCCCCTAACCCTAATCTTCTAACCCTAACCCCCTAACCTTTATCTCCTAAGGCCCTAACCCTAATCTCCTAACCTCCTAACCCTAACCCTAATCTTCTAACCCTAACCCCCTAACCTTTATCTCCTAAGGCCCTAACCCTAATCTCCTAACCTCCTAACCCTAACCTGACAGCCCTCTGTCTCCCAGATTATCTTCATCTCATGCTCCATTTACATTGAGATCCCTTCATTCCATCTTCTTCATCCTAAGTTTTCTCCCACTTAGATTTTATTTCAATTTTAACAGCAACAGAGCATTTAACATCAGTATTCTTATCCACATGATACATAATATAACATAGTAAGACAGCATATCCACATTAAGATTTTTAGGTTAAATTCCTATATAATGAAAAAAGAAATCTTAATTACAGTGGCGGCACACCCAGGTATACATGACCCCTTATCCTTTTGGTTAGTTTTTACATTAAGAAGCCTTCTGCTGGTCGCCATCGTTTTACGAAGGTGTGTAATTGCAGTCGTAGTGAGTAAGTTATTTTTTCCATTTCGTAAAGTTCTTTCAGTTTTACTTTCCAAATGTTAAGCGACGGTGGCTCTGTCTTCATCCATGAAATTGTAATGCATTTCAGGGCTGCTGTAAAAAGGATGGATAAAAGGTAGGTTGCAGATCATCCTAGCAGCCCTGGTGGAGTAATACCCAGAACAGCCACCGTCACATCCCTCGGTATTTCAAACTGGAGGATCCGGTTTATGGCAGTATACACCTCGTCCCAAAAATGTTGTATTTTAGGACATGACCAGAATATGTGTGTATGATTAGGCACATCCGTGCCGCAGTTTCTCCAGCATAGACTTGGTATATTCGGTGTCATTTTAGCTACAATGTCTGGAGTCCTAAAATATCTGCTGAGTATTTTCCATTTGAATTCTCTCCATGTATTTGAATTTGTAGTCTGGTGTGCCGCTATACATGCCTCTTTCCATAATTCGTCAGATATATTTTGTGACACCTCCGCCTCCCATCTCTGCCTCGCCAAAATGGGCTTGTTTTGAGTCATTGACTTAAATATTTTATATAGCTTTGTAATAACTTTTTGATCTCCTTCTTGTTTTTGAAATGGTATAAGAAATTTTTCAATGGCCGATGGTTCCAGCACTTTTTTCCAATCTGTATGAGACACTAAGAAAGATCGTATTTGCAGGTATCTAAAGAAGTCGTTTTTGTCAAGTTGGTATTTTCTGCTCAGCTGATCGAATGACAATAAACAATCCTTATCAATTAATTGGTGTATGTAAATAAGACCATGGTCAGCCCATTTTAGGAAGCCTGTGTCCATCTTGCCTGGTGTAAAGGATTTAATATAACCAATGCTAGACAGTATAGAGATTTTGGTTGGTAACTTAAAAGTAATCCTGATTCTCTTCCAAATGTCAAGAGTGAATTTAGTCCACTCTGCTAACCCCTTAGATGGAATGTCAGCAAATGGCAATGCCTGTAGTGGGTCAGTGCACATCTTCTGTTCAATGCTTAACCATCTTGTATCAGCATCATTTTTTATATATGAAATCAGTGATTTTAGTTGTGTGGCCCAGAAATAATATTTAAAGCTAGGAAGATTAAGGCCTCCCTCTTCCTTAAATCCTTGGAGAGTTTTATATTTTATTCGAGGGCGCTTTCCTTGCCATATGAATTTTGAAATTATTTTATCTAATCCTTCAAATGTTGGCTTGGGTATTTCGATTGGTAGCATTTGAAATAAATATAGGAGCCTGGGTAGGACATTCATGCGGACTGATTCTATACGGCCTAAGAGGGACAGGGGTAACGCAGACCAGCGATCCAAATCACTTTTTATTATATTAATTAGTCTACCATAATTTGTGTCAAACAGATTGTCTAATGAAAGAGGAATATTAATGCCCAAGTACTTTATGCCTTTTTTAGGCCAATGAAAGCCGCTTTGCCGTTTTAAATCCGGTGGGATGTTCCCCAAAACATCCATGGCCTCAGTCTTATCGACATTGATTTTATACCCTGAGTAATATGCATACGATGTTAACTTTTCAAGTAAACATGGGACAGTCGTGGGTAGATCTGTCAGATATAAAAGGACGTCATCAGCATATAAGGATATTTTATGCAATTCATTGCCGATTAATACGCCTTTAATATTATCTTCATTTCTAATAAGTTGAGCTAACGGCTCAATACTTAGAGCAAAGAGCAAGGGTGACATTGGACAGCCTTGTCTGCAACCACGCTCTAATGTGAACCTTTCCGATCGGAACCCATTAACTCTAACAGCTGCCTGGGGTGAAGAATAAATTGTTTCAATCCAATCTATAAATTTAGGACCAAATTTAAATCTTTTTAGTGTTTGAATTAAGTATTTCCAGGACACTCGATCAAATGCCTTTTGGGCATCTAATGATAATACTGTAGTCATAATTTTACACTGTTTTTGATGGGAGACGATGTTAAGTAAGCGGCGTAGGTTATTTCCGTAGTGTCGTCCGGCAATGAATCCGGTCTGATCCGGATGGATAATGCTACCTATAACAGCATCCTAAGTTTTCTGATCTCAGGTAGAATATCTCACACTACATTGCGCTGTCCAGCCTGCATAGATTTCTGTTTCACGCTCAGCGCCGGCCTGTTTAAGGAAGGTGTGTGTGTGTCTGTGTGAATAGACGTGAGATGACATGCCTTCAGGAGCTTTGTCATTATGAGAGCAGAAAGCAACAGCTCAGCAGCAAACACTCTTCTAACATCAGAGGTGTGTTCTATGCTACGTAACGTCTGCATTACTCAGGTTCACAATGCAGGTGCACTTTACTCACTACACAAGAGTGATGCAGCAATGTTCTCTGACATCATTAAACGTCTTCCTCCCGGTACCTCGAAGGGTTCGCTCCCCGAGCCTGAACTTTGCATCAATGACACAGATGATGGAGAAGGAATGATAATTCCTACTTCATTGCTGCATTGCTGCAGGAGACGTCATTAACATTTTCCATATTAATGATTATTGCAGCCACAAATGATCAGAATGCTCATTCTGACCTACCTGGTTATTAGCAGACGCCATCCATTACACACAAACAGCGTAAAGTCGAGCGGATGGTTGGCTGGGACAGAGGACAAGGAAATGGTGGTGGAAGAAGGTCCAGCAGCCCTATCCGAATGGATCAGTGGTGTAATTTATTTTAGATTAATTGTTAGTTTGCATCGGCGGGGTAAAATCATTTTATTTTTGTTTTTCTAATGTTACGTTGCATCAATTGAGTTATTGAATATTGGTTTTATTTTTATTTGTATTGTCAAATTTGTATTGTTAATTGTGGATGATTTATGTACGAAGGACTTTCAACGGAAACAAGACCGCAAGGGCTTTTTTGAAATGCTCCTCTTAGACAGGATATTTGACTTTATTTGTACTGTAATACATGCTACTGTGTGACTGTACTTGTACTCTAACATTCTATCTAATAAATATATTCATTCAAATATATATTCAAGGAATGTCTCACAACTGGCCAGCAGAAAGAATGGGAGATGACATTCCACGTGTTATTCCTAAAAGCCTGTCCCTTATAAAGGATCAGGGGACTGAGTACCTCCCACATGTCTCTAACTTTTAACACCGATGTTGCAGCTTGATATGTGGGCCTGTGTTGTTGTCGTACGGTGCAGCCAGCTCATCCAGATCAATAGCTGCTGATGATAAAGACTGTCTGTCTTCTCCATTCAGTTCAAATCCAGCTGGCGATGAAGGAGGCTAGATCTGTCCGGGCGCTGACCCATGCTGTCCCTGGATGGCTGCTGCTCTGCTCTGACTGTTGAAGATGTCCCTGAACCATACTGCACAAGTGATCTAAGCGTTACCTGTGTCGGTGCTAATAGCGAGGAGAGAGAGACATTAAGGACAGAGCTCAGTCACAGTTCACCTGCAGCAATAAAAGCAGGATTCATTACTGAAAACCCGGCAATTAACCGATGACCCCGTGGCTACAGAGAGAAAAAAAATGGCAAGTCCGGCTTTCTGTAGCGACAAATAGTGAGATTAAAGAGTCCAACACTCGCATGTTAAAGGCTCGAGTTGACAGGATGAGAAGACAAAAACAGGAGCTCAATGGTGAGTCACAACCTGGGGATGGGGGAGACGGTAAACTGACAACCTTAAGATTGACCTGGCAACAACAAGAGTATATACAGAGAGGACTAAAGGTCTCAGTCAAGTGTCAGTTGGAGCCATAAAGTGGGAATAAACAGCTTCAAACCTGGCGCTCCAAACAACAACGACACAAGTTAAAGATGAAGTCTTCTCACCTGGCGACCTCAGGCCGTCCAATGGCGTGTGTGTTGCCGGGTGAGGCTCTGAGGTGTTTGTGTGGTTAGAGCGCTGCTGATCGATGCTAACCTGAGGTCATGACCTCATCGTCTCATCACCTCCAGGAAGCGGTGCAGCCCAGAGACAAACAGGCCGTCCCTCACGAGACGGACAGCGCGAAAGCCTCACATTTCAGCAACACTAAGTACTAACACACAGTCACCTAGCGCTGATACGTACTAAAACACATTCACCAAGCGCTGATACATACTAAAACACACTCACCTAGCTCTTATATGTACTAAAACACACTCACCTAGTGCTGATACGCACTAATACACACTCACCTTGCACTCATAAGTACTAATACACACTCACCGAGCACTGATACGCACTAATACACACTCACCTTGCACTCATAAGTACTAATACACACTCACCGAGCACTGATACGCACTAATACACACTCACCTTGCACTCATAAGTACTAATACACACTCACCTAGCTCTGATACATACTAATACACACTGACCTAGTACTGATACATACTAAAACACATTCACCTAGCTCTGACACATACTAATACACACTCACCTAGCTCTGATACGTACTAATACACACTCACCTATTGCTGATACGTACTAATACACACTCACCCAGTACTGATACATACTAAAACACACTCACCTAGTGCTGATACGTACTAATACACACTCACCTAGCTCTGATCTAGTTTTTTCATTAACACATTTGATCAAGTTGTAGAATGCGGATTTGTTTTGCACCTTTTCCTGACTTGCCTGACCAAGATTATTTTCTGCCTCGCCACACCTGTGTCAGATGTGATGGACCGGGCCGGGACATTTTGATACGTGTAAAATACGAGTCATGAAGGTGTGTTCTAAGAAGAGCTAACGCTAATGCTGCTCCATGAAGGACAGTTATGTTAAGGCAACCAAATAAGACAGTTAACTGAACACCAGCAACTTGTCCCGGGACAAGCTAACTCATCCCAACCAACCCGCTGCAGGGTTCTGTTGATTCACACGGAACAGCGAGGCGTTGGGGGGCAGCCTTTCACAGCAAGTAGAGGCAAATGCAGCTGCTCCTTCCATGTGGCCTCGGCGCCTGTGTGTGTGTGTGTGTGTGGCATCGCCGCTCCGTGCTCAGGTTCTTGGTCAACAGAGTTTGACTTAGATCATTATTATTACCTAATCACTGATTGATTTCTTGTCTGATGTGTTTATTCATTAAATATTGTTTGACCCACTGTCATTTTGTCATGGCTTGTGTGTGTGTGTGTGTGTGTGTGTGTGCGTGTGTGCGTGCGTGTGTGTGTGATGTCACTATGTGATTGATCTGCCCCTGCTTTTGGCCCCTGTGACGAGGACAGCTGAAGCACTTTAGCTGTTCCTGTTTCCCGCTGTCCCTTTTTCAAACACACACACACACACACACCTACACACCTACACACACACACACACACACCTACACACACCTACACACACACCCACCCACACCCACACACACACAAACAGAGGGTGCTGAAAGAATATGGAACAAAAGCTTGTTTATCTCAAGCTAACATGGAATCCAGACCTTGTGTATGTATATATAAAAGTGTTTGCGTGTGTGTGTGTGTGTGTGTGTGTGTGTGTGTGTGTACGTGTGTGTGTGTGTGTTGAGGACACAGGGTCATGAGAGCAGGGTCACTGTTAGTTCCAAAAAGATATTTCGAGCAAAATGAATCAAATGTCTTTTTTTTAAAATAAAAGAGTCTGTAATTTGAATGAAAACACAATTAAAAACATCAACATGTGCTGCAGCGCCTTGAGGAGTTCTGATAGCAGATCTTCAAAGGGGCAAGTGGACCTTGTGCTTTGAGGCAGCGTCTGGACTGGGGGGGTCGGCCTGGGGAGGAGCTCTGGAGGAAGACAGAGAATAACAGGCAGATGTCTTCTCCAGACCCAAGTGAATATTCATTTACAAAAAGTTCTAAAAGACAAAGGTTCGGTCCTGCAGCGGCACAGCCTATAAAACAGCTGGGGGGGGGGGGTCAAATGCAGAGGTGAGCGATCGGATCAAACCAGAACGTCCACAGAGCTCAGAGCAAACGTCTCTCTTCATGCTGAACCTTCTTTCTTCAGTGACGGTGAATTCCTTTAACGCAGAGCTTCTCCAACGAGACCGACGCTTCTGCAGGATAACTCAGAGAGAAGTGTACTACTACTACTACTACTACTACTACTACTACTGCTACTACTACTACTACTACTACTACTACTACTACTGCTACTACTACTACTACTACTACTGCTACTACTACTACTACTACTGCTACTGCTATACTGCTATTGCTACTGCTACTGCTACTGCTACTGCTACTGCTACTACTACTTTGAAGGACAGATGCAGGCAGATGTGTTTCCTCCGGAGCGGCGGTCCCGGTCAGCGGGGCGTGGCGCTGCCCGGCAGGGTGCGGCGCTGGAGGCAGAGCACAGCTTCTGAACTCTGCATGACCCCAACAGACAAGAACCAGCCTCACACACACACACACTCCCACACACACACACACACACTCACCGCTGAAGCATCAGGATGTATCCCCGAGCATTAGCCTGCATTGTTGAGCTCGTTTCTACATCTGTACTAATTCATCTCAATAGAATTCGGCTTTTGTGAATTCCAAATACTGCAGTTAAATTAGTTTTACTTATTTATCTCGATACAGAAGTAATGAAGTAATACTCTTCTCTCTGAGCGGTGGCGAACGCTTCAGGATGTAAATCCATCCACTTGTTGATATCGTAAAAATACATGTTCTTAAAACTAAATGAACATTTTGTTGTAACAAAAGTAAAAATCGATAACAGGACGATGCTATTATGATATGTAGTATAGCTATACATATGAAGAAGGATGTCACTTCCTGCGTATAGTTTCAGCACATCAATGGTCTTATTTCTGCAGCTGCATTTATTTGTGTTAATAACCGTGCACAGTTTAAAACATTTACTTTCACATGCACTCCTTTATGGATGAGAGAGAACAAACACACAAAACAAGCTCCAACAGGTTTTGAAACCGTGCTGGGGAAATCAATTAATAGTAAAAAAAAGAAAATAGAAAATAGATGTAAAACCAATGCTGCCTTATTAGTTAAAATCTATTCCTTAACCTGTTCAGGTTCTGCAGGCTTCTGGTTGATAGAACGTTTATTGCATTCTTCAGTCATATTTCAGTCAGACTGGGGCAGACTGATAGGAGCCAGGCTGCCAATTTGCGACATGGGCCCTCCCGACCACCACCGACATTCACTCGCTCACTACATTCACACAGGCAATGCGGGTGAAGTGTCTTGCCCAAGGACACAACGACAGTCGACACGTGTCGGAGCCGGGAATCACTCACATCATGTTGTAAAGTATATATTATATTATAAAGTACATATAATGTTGTAAAGTATATATTAAATCACTCACATTATGTCATAAATCACTCACATAATGTTGTAAAGTATATATTATATTATAAAGTACATATAATGTTGTAAAGTATATATTAAATCACTCACATTATGTCATAAATCACTCACATAATGTTATAAATCACTCACATTATGTTATAAAACACTCACATTATGTTATAAAACACTCACATTATGTTATAAAACACTCACATTATGTTATAAATCACTCACATTATGTTATAAAACACTCACATTATGTTATAAATCACTCACATCGTGTTATAAATCACTCACATTATGTTATAAATCACTCACATGTCATAAATCACTCACATTATGTTATAAAACACTCACATTATGTTATAAATCCCTCACATTATGTTATAAAACACTCACATTATGTTATAAATCACTCACATTATGTTATAAAACACTCACATTATGTTATAAATCACTCACATTATGTTATAAAACACTCACATTATGTTATAAATCACTCACATTATGTTATAAAACACTCACATTATGTTGTAAATCACTCACATGTCATAAATCACTCACATTATGTTATAAAACACTCACATTATGTTATAAACCACTCACATCATGTTATAAACCACTCACATTATGTTATAAATCACTCACATTATGTTATAAATCACTCACATTATGTTATAAACCACTCACATTATGTTATAAATCGCTCACATTATGTTATAAACCACTCACATTATGTTATAAATCACTCACATTATGTTATAAATCACTCACATTATGTTATAAACCACTCACATCATGTTATAAATCACTCACATTATGTTATAAATCACTCACATTATGTTATATATCACTCACATTATGTTATAAATCACTCACATTATGTTATAAACCACTCACATTATGTTGTAAATCACTCACATTATGTTATAAACCACTCACATTATGTTGTAAAGTATATATTAAATCACTCACATAATGTCAGTGATTTAATATTCAGAGTATCAGCAGCAACCCAAATCACTTTTCTCTCAGGAAGGCTTGGGGTGTAGAACAAACAGCAGACAAAAGAAGCTGCACATGCTGATGATGTAGACTGTAGAGAATCAGATGGTTGGGTCATCTTTGTTATAGACGATCTTTGGTAACCGGCTCTGGTTGATGCTGGGAAATGTAGAAACTACCCCAAAGAAGAAAACAGGAGTAACTGAGGGGTGTGTGTGTGTGCGTGTGTGTGTGTGTGTGTGTGATGACGTGATGACTGAGTTTGCCACCCAGACTCCATGACAGGCATCCTCAGACCAACAGAATGAGAGGAAGAGGAGGATGAGGAGGAGTGTTTTCATGTTTAGAGACACTCCAAAAGGTCGGGAGGTCAGCCAGCCACCCGGAAAACGCAGCTACATTCCTCACTGTAGCTGTGTGTGTGTGTGTGTGTGTGTGTGTGTGTGGGGGGGGGGGGGGGGGGGGGGGTCAACCGGAGGCCATAGCAGTCATGTGAGCTCAGGAGGTGAGTGCTATTGAAATGCATGAAGCCATCTGTATTTTGTGTTTCTCTGATCCACAGTAGTGAAGCCCTTCGTCGTCCTTCATCATTGCCTCTCTCTCGTCTTCCTCTCCTGCGGTGTGATTATTGTGGACAGTCTCTGGCAGTCATCTCTTTATTTAGGCCAATGCGTGCTGAGGTGTGGAACATGAAACATGCCGCTCTAGTTGTAAGGTGGGGTAGTTTCGTGTTAGCCTTTGGTCTTTGGTCGTCTGGTCACACGTTATCCTAGTGCGACGATGGTGGCTCAGGTGGTTGAGAGGGGCGTCCTATGATTGAGAAGTTGGTGTTTCGATCCCCGGCTCAGGCACATGTACACTGTCGTTGTCTCCTTAGGCAAGACACCTCACCCACCTGGGCGCATGCACATGCTGCGACCAGCAGCAGACTACAGTTAGAAAGTGTAACTGCTGTAAACCAAATCGCCCTCTGAGGGACAAATCAATAAAAAGTATTTAGTATTAGTATTAGAGACGTGTGTTTGAGAGCTCTGCTCTCCTGTGGTTTAAGTCCTGACCATACTCACTTCACCTTGGGCTATACTGAGCCCTCACTTCTGGGGTTCCTAAGGGTCTATTCTGGGCCTGGTTTTGTTCCAGGAGGGCCACTTTTTAGGGAATGTAATATTTCCTTTCACTCTTTTGCAGACCCTAAATCTACCTTTCAAGCCAAATGCCCTCCAAATGCCCTTCCAGGCATTCCAGGATTCCATCCGGCCACTGCTGGAATAGGTCAAGTCATGGATGTAGATCAATTTCCAATAACTTAATGAGAACAAGACTGAGATAATTTTGTTCGGAAACAACACACCTAAAGACGCCGCTGATGTTCTAGGCTTTCTAACATTTTGGAATGGGCTGACACCGCACGATTTGAAAGGCCTGCTTGGTATCCATTGACCCGTGCTCTCAGTCCCGAAGACCAGGTTAAAAGCTAACTGGTCACCTGTTAACGAAGCAGGAAACGACTTTAGACCTCCAGCTACAGACAATGAGTGACTGATGGAATGGAATTTAAGCTCTTTAAATTCAGAGCTAAAAACAGAAGCTTCATAGAGCAGCGTTCACCAGCAGGGTGCCCAAGGCCTGCATGAAATTTAGATATTCATCTGTTTCTTAACGTGTTCAATCATTGATAATTATTGTGAGAAATCATTAACATGATCAGTTTATAGATGAATATCATTACTTGTTAATAATAACAGAGGAACTTCTGTTTCAAAGGGGTTGCAGACCCCTTTTATAGAATCTTGTTGTAGACTTTGCAAAGTAGATCTGCTTTCAAATACTTTCGGCATTATTTAATGATTTTAAATCACAACATCTGCAGCTTCTAGTTCTTGAATAAAGGCCACTTTAACAGGCAGCCTGCAGGGCCAGGGGGCTTGACCACCGTCTAATGAGCACAAAATCGACTTTGCAGTGAATCTGACAGAGGAATCTTTAATTTGAGGTAGTTTAATGTAGAAAAAGACAGGCAGGAGCATGAGAGGAGCATTTCTAAGGCATCAAAATGTGTTGAAATCATGTCACTTATAAAACCAGACATCAATGTAAAAACCCCACTCACATTGAGTCACGAGTTGACAGCATTACACACACTCACACACACACATACACACACACACACACACTCATGGATGATGTTGCACGATCAAATGTAAGCAGGAATCCAGACCGGTGGAGCTTCAGCTCCCTCTTATCTATGAATAAAACTACTCATCTATAGGAATGTTGCCACCAGGAACCAAAGACCGCATCCCAAGGGAAATCGCACAAAACATACACACACTTTTCCTCTTATAATGAATAAGCAACAACATAAAATACAACCAATAAATTATTTCATTGAGGAGGACAAAGGCAGTAAAATAGAATTTCTTCCTCAGCAGAGACGTTGGCATTTATTTCAGTAGTTTCATTTAATCACATCCTACTACAAACCAATACACACACATACACACACACGCACACCTGCAAACACACACACACACACACACACACACACACACACACACACACACTCATTCCTGACCTGAGTCAAAAATGTCGATCACATAATAAAACCCATTCTAGAGTTGTTACAGCTTTTTATAATCCATAAAAACAGGAAGCAACTTATTCCAGGTCCTCGTCTCTGAGCACTTTGAAAATGTTACCCTGAAGTCACATAGTACTAAAAACAGAACCCTGTAGTCACGTAGTGCAACAGAACCCTGTAGTAACATAGTACAACACTCAGAAACCTCTAGTCATGTAGTGCAACACCCAAAACTGTGTATAAACGTATAGTGAAACAAACAGAACCCTGTCGTCACGTAGTGCAACACCTAGAACCAGAGGACATAAACACTAACAACAACAATGTAAACATTCACAAATGGAGAGAAAAAACAGCATCAAGTCTGGACAATAGAGGCTCCCTGTGTCACAACATTTAAAACAAAATAAAACCATAATCATAAAACACATTTCATTCAAAAAAAAAATCACAAAAGTGAAACATCTGTCATTCTGAGGCCTGTGAAGTTTCTGTTAAATGGGTGTTACCATAAACAGAACTGTTTTTGAGCATTTGTTTACACGGGCCTGACAAAACACAACTGGAATAATGGACAGAACAATGGATGGAACAACAACAAAAACGGGTTTCTCATGGTGTCATTTGTGTTGCGTTTCTACGTTTAAATGCAGAATGCATTCCGTGTTCTGTGGCGTTAAGGTTAAAGGTTACACTGCCGACTCCTGGCGTGCACGCAACAGGGCTGTCGATCATTTTTCAGATAAAATTGTGTGCACGCAATCGCATGAGGCCAGATTGTTGAGCTGCAGACTGATGTGCAGATAACATCTGTTCACATATACTCGGGCTCTCGTCTGCGTGCTGGTGTGTCATGTTTGTTTAAATTCAACCCCCATCTGCTTCAGTTGTTCAGGACAAAGCTGCAGCAAGACGTCTCGAAACTCCACAAATGTTTGTTGACGAAGAATTCCCCCCGTCACCATGGAGATGAGGAGATAATGAGTCATCCTTTCATTTTTGGCTGAACTCTTCCTGGAACATTTTATGTGTTTGTCGACACACTTTCCATTCCTTCAATCGTGGAGTTTTACTGTCCCATTATGATATTCATCTGAGCCATAGGCTTTGGTTTTGTATGGATTTATTACTCTTCTTAGAACTCTAAATAGCAGGTGCAGCCTTCAAAATCAGACAGTATAGTGTGTGTCATGATCTTTCCTCTGCAGACACCAGTCGTTTTACAGGGAGCTGATAAACCTGAATGTGTGTCAGGCAAAACTCCAGTCCAGGCATTCAGTGTCCCAGGCAGGAAGAAGCCGCCAAATGTTGAAAACAATAAAAACACCAGGAGTGTTGCTGCTGTGCACAGATCCTGGACCAGCCTCACAACGCTGCAGCTTGTCTGGGTGATGATGTTTGACATTCGTGTCATGATCTGTTCTGGGACGCTTTCACCATCACGTGCCACATTATTCACGTTGGTGGCCTTCCCATACAAGTGTGTGGTGGACAAGCAGCATCGCATCCACCTGTCCTATTGCTGATGTCCACACCATTGTACATGATTTAAATCCACCTTTTGACTCCCTCATAATAACTGAGCACTAAATCCCCCCCAAAAAAGCTAATAAATGAACTTCGATGAGAGAGGAGTATAGGACAGAGTGCCATGTCTCCATCGGAATCTGAAAATAACTGAATGCACAAGTCCAGAAAGCAGAGGGGAGGCAGTCTGTGGACTGGAAGGGCCGTTTCCCTTTGCTGTGTCAACCCTGCAATGTTTTTAAAAGACTTATATAAGATAGGCAAATAGTGTTCTGGATGTGACAGAGCTCCGGAGCCAACGGGTGGCTCGTTATGACGTCTCCGAGTTCGGAGACGCACCTGGGGATGTGGATGCGGAGGACTGGTCGGTATCCTCCAGGTCCCTGTTGAAACCGCTGTCAATGCCTGAGGAAGATGCTGATGAGAAGGAGGAGGAGCGCGCCGTGGCGGAGGCTCCCTCCCGTTCGCGCTTCTTCTGCTTCATGCGCCTGTTCTGGAACCAGATCTTCACCTGCGTCTCGTTGAGCTCGAGCGTCGCCGCGATCTCGACGCGCCGTGCCCGCGTCAGGTACTTGCTGAAGTGGAACTCCTTCTCCAGCTCCGTCAGCTGCCGCGTGCTGAAGTTGGTGCGCATGGCGTTGTTGTGCGCGCCCGCAAGGCCAAAGTCCGACACTTTAACTGGGAGCATGGAGAGGAGAGAGGGGATGGGGAGAGTTAGAAATGTGTCCGAATAATTTAATCGTGTTTAATATTACAAGGGGGAAAAGTACAACCGTTTACTTTGTCTTATAAAGCAGTTTATGGCTTTATTTGTTATGATTATTATTATCATAATTATCATAATTATTATTATAATTATAATTATAATTATTATCATTATTATTATCATTATTATCATTATCATTATTATTATTATCATTATTATTATTATCATTATTACAGTAGTTATAATACGTTTTAATGAAATGCGTCCTTGTTTTTATACGGTAGTACGTCGATCGAGCCTCTTCCCCAAATGGCCCTTTTCCCTGTTGGTTCATATTTGCTATATTTCTGACTCTATGTGCAGATTTTGGAGCAAAAATCAAAATAACCACAAAATTCAGTTTAATTTGAGAAACGAAAGGGGAGCGCATAAGAACGAAGAACGGGCTGGTGATTGGAGGAAGGATTAGCGGGTTAGAGGTGATGGAGGGGGGTGGATGGGGGTGTCTTTAAAGATAACAGAGCAGGACGGGCTTCCCAGGGTGAAATAACGCGTCTGCTACATCCATTACGCGCAAGAGAGAGAAACATTTCAGCTGTCTGGGCCGGAGCCAAGCGATCAGCGCACAGCGCGCCGAGGACACGCACGGAGGCCTGTTTGAACCACAAAGAGCAGCAGCCGCGTTTAGGCCTGCGTCACTATAGCAACACCTCCTTTGTTTTTGTTTCACTGCTTTCTTGCGTTGATGAAAACTGTCATCGTGAAATGATCCGTTTTTCCCAACAGATTTCGTGACTGAGTCTTTTTATTCCAGAGTAAAAATAATGTTTGGATGATTTTTAACAAAGAAATATTGAAAGGCTGTTGGAGAGAAAGGCACGCGCTTTAGCGCACAGCGCACACATGTTTAGATGCTGTAGGAAGATTCCATGAGAGGAAATGAGTGACATCATAAACAGATTGGCTTTTATATTTGATCTATTTCCTATTTGTTCATTGACTTATTGAAGTGACATTTGGACATGTGCGTAATGACGCGTTTCAGTCTGTGGGTTAATGTGACTTTGGTCGTCAGGAGGAATGAACCTCCAGAAGTCTGCGGGATCTTTGTGTGCGCGCATTTCCATCAGACCGAGCGTATTTAGGGAGGAGGCCTGCAGCGCGTCCCGGGACGCCTCATTGGGTCCAAAGCCCAGATCAGAACCCTAAACTACCGAGTGCAGACCAGGAGTCACCGGATAAATCTTCCACCCTTTTACCTGTTTTTGGCGGGTTCCTCTTCACCTTCATCCAGTCGAAAGTCTTCCCCTGGCCGGCCTGCTGGCCCTCCTCATCCGCCCTCTCTTGGTCCAGGGAGCCCGTCAGCTCTCCGTAGCCTCCCCCGGGCGGAAACCCCGGGTAGCCCGCTGTGTCCAAAGCGCCGCCAACCTGCTGCGGGTACTGTGAGCCGGACAGCGCGCCTTGAGGCCCGCAGTAGGCCCCGGCCAGCGCCCCGTAGCTGGGCCCGACGGTGGGGGCCGAGCTGGGAAAGGTTGATTGATGATAATATGAGGAGGCTACAGTCTCCTCCATGAAATACTGGGGGTGGATTGTGTTGGGGGGGCCCATCGCTACAGCATACTCCGGGGTTCTGGCGCACGTCTGACCCGCGTAAGCCCCACTATTCCCGCTATGATACGGCGTCAGAGTCCCGCTCTGCAGGCTTTGCGTTTGGTGGAGGTGAAGAGGAGGATGATAGCCATTGTGCTCCTCTTCTTCGTGATGCTGATGCTGCTGATGTTGGGTGGCCCCGTGCGCGCCTTCACCTCCAGTGCCCGCGTATAGCCGCACGTCCTCGGTGTAATTCACTCCTACGGCACTGGCATCACTTCTCGTCCCGTTAACGGACACAGGGGAGCCGGCTGGTCCCGTGAGGAGGGCGCCGGAGTTCACCGGAAAGCCGTGATGCTGATCCAGAGGATGGTGGTTGTGATGGAGATGGTGATGATGGTGATATCCGGATTTAGGCGCTGAATACGCGCCGGTGCCCGGCCGGTTACAAATGCTGTACTCCACGAACGAGTTCATCGTGTCCGTGGGGAGGAGGCGAGCTGCTGCAGTGCAGTTTAAAATGACCAGCAAGGAACAGGATCAAGTTTAAAAAGCGTCAAAAAGTGAAGGATTCCATTTTCTGAGAGGATATTGTGAAACACGGAAGTTCTTAAGATCAGAAAAAATAAAGCAAAGCAACCAAGTAATAAAAAAAATAAAAAAACAACTTCAGCGTGGAGGACAAAAGAGAGTCTGCAAGTCCCGGAACACACATGGATGATGCGCTCTGCCGTGATGCGTGTGCGTAAACGGAAGGCCTTGTTGTCAGGAGCGCAGCTCGATTTTCCAAAGTGACAGAAAACCCCGCGAGAAGACGGAAAGAGTCGAGTCACCTCACGGCCCCCGCGCACGGCGCGCTGCGTCCTCTTCCATTCTGCTTTTCATCGCGTTCTCCTCTTTTCCGTGACGCGCTTTCTCTCCTTCTCGCTCTCTTTTCCGTGTCACTTTTTTTTTTTTTACCTATAGCCGCGGGTCACGTGGGTCCTCGTCACGTCGCCTAGTGACCGGAGGCCAGAAGTTTGTCAGTCAATGTGTGCGTGTGCGAATGTGCGTTTGTGTGCGCGTGAAGTAAGGGGGTATATTTCGGTTTGGAAGTGCAGCTTGCGCGAGTGCTGACGCACGCGCCTCATCCATCACTCGCCGTGACGTGGGCACGACAAAGAGACTTCAATCAAACCGGCCCATCAATCTGATATCAGCGCGGATCTGTCAGAGCAAAGAGAGAGGCTGAGAATAAAAGAGGAGCTGTGAGCCGGCCTGCTGCTGCAAAGTACTCGCAAAGTACTCCCGAACCCATGCAGGGTGTGGTATACCGTGTATTTCTCAGAAGCCTTCAGCAGTACTCGGGTTTATTACTTCTACTTCTACTGTGAGGTAAACCCTTCTGTGGTTTGGGCTCCTCTTCGTCCGGCTTGTTTGGATTTTTAAAAGCAAATACAAAGATTCTAAAGTTGATTCTGAACTGATAATAGTTCAGATGCTGTGATTTTGGGTGTTCATGGCTTTGACTGAAATCCTGATGTTCGTAAAGAATTTCATCCGTTTATTCTCCACATTATTATTATTATTATAAATTCATTTTTACTAAACTCTGAAAACCTCACAGGGTTTAAAGCTGAAGAATTTCCACCTTTATTAGGATCAAATGAGTTTCAACTCAGAGCTGCAGAGATCTTTAACAATGATCTGACTAATGGGACACGAGGACGGAAATAAAAAGACAGAGCAGCAGTCTGATGTCTTACAAAAAGCAAACATTTAAGGACTATTATAACTTTTGATCAAACATATATTACATACTATAATCCACAGAAATCCACCAGTCTGCATAACGAGAGTGTGAGGACGTACATTGTGCCTTACTGTTGTTGTAATGGACATTTAATGTGCTGCAAGTTCTGAAATAAATGTTGTAAAGCACTAAACTCGACCAATTTTTTACTTGAGCAAACTTTAATTTCCAAATAATTTACCAATTTAAAATATTTTGTGGTTAACACTTGAGTAATTAACAATTGGTCCTCTGAGAGAGTTAATTTCTAACATTACAGAAAAGTTAAGATAGTGTTACGAAGTGTTAAATTATAAATCCAAAAAGAGTGAAAAGTACACTTCATAAGTGTAACAGTCTAAATTAACACTCTGGGGTGTGGACCCTTATAGACATTTTAAAAGTGTTGAAATCAAACTTAACAGTGTTGAATTGACTATGCTGATTTTACTGTGCACAATTAAGGAGGCCGATCCAGAAGATGCTGGGGTGGATTCTCTGCATGCTCTCGGTGACTGTGGATCACGTATGATCCTCAGTGGGCAGATCCACAGCTACACATCCACACAGCTGATCCCCGGCTAATGCTGCCGATGTGCTGACGTGTCTTTAGAACGAGATCCTGAACCCCAAAGGGCTCCCAGTGGTGGTTCCTCTGCTGTGTGATGGTTATCCCTCGGAGAATGGGCGAATGCCAGAGGTCCATTGGACCAGAAGGGCCCAGTGCAGTCCATGTACATGTGATCAATTCATGCATTGATTCAGAGCAAATCAAACCAGGACTGCACTTCATCTAAACGCATGGTGCGGATTAGAAGTAAGTCAAAATCATTGCAGCCAAACAAACACTGACTGATACTGGAGGCAGTAGATCAGAACTGGGCCATGTGCCCCATGAAACGGGTCCAGGATGCTACCAGCTGTGCTAACAGCTAACTGTTCAGAGTTAGTATCTAAATATGTACCGACGCTAAACCTCTGTGGCTACTTAAAGACGCTCTAACTATCTTTTTATCGTCCCTCCTTCAGCCCACTTTACAACAACTGATCCTCACTTTAAACATTATTGATCATTCTGTATCTTCTCTCGGAGCATTTTCTTCTCTGGACGGAGGAAATCGTTCAAAGGATCAAAAGGTCTATTGAGCGGCGAGCCCCGGACAGCCTCTTTGGAATCAGTTTATTTTCCAGCAGTTGGTTTTGGGTTTTTTTTTGGGGGGGGGGGGGGGGGTCACGGATCTCTGGTGGCGGAGTGCGCATGTGTGAGAGTGTGTGTGTGTTTGCTAATTGAATGAATGAGCTGATCTGTTACAGAAATGAGGTTAAGGCAGACAGGAGGCCTTCTGGTCAGCCCAAAAGCAGGGCCCGAAAAACAGGACAGCCCGGCCTGCTAGCAAAAAAACACGACGACTTTTATTTCACTGTCCTCAAATAAATGTTGAGCCTTTATCCTCTAAGTCCTCATCAGTTATCGTTCTCTTAATCTTACCTTTTAATGACATTTTGTCTGGATCAAATCTTTGCTCATAATCTCTATTTAGCGGTTTAAACAGCTTGTCAGTGACTTCCTCCCATTATGACTGGCCCCAGTGATCCGTTTGTCCCCTCCAGAGCCTCGGAGAAGGGCCTGACAGCAGACACACCGCCGACCTGCCACCAGGACGGAGTCGGGACGAGCGGCGTGGGTGTGCAACAAGGAGCGAGGTTAATGATGAGTCAGGGGCTGAAAGGAGAGAGGGGCAAAGCGAGTGGGCAGCAAGTTCACAGGAACAGAGCGGGACAAGAAGAGGAAGATTAGCTGACACCCACCCGGCTGTCTGGATGCTGGAGAGACGAGGAGGGACAGAAGAAACACGCCTCTTACCCCGGGGGCAAAGTGTTCCGGGTCTCCACATGAAGTCCAGATCCACTGGAGTGTATTCATGAAGATGTGGATCGATGCATTTTAAATGACATTTTTTGTCTCTCGCTCGACTTTCACCAAATGTTTGCGGGATGGGACAGAACTGGACTGAAAGAGGACCAACGCAGACAAAAAAGCAAACATCATCAATGAGATTGGTAACATTTTATTTACATCCCAGGAAGAGCTGGAGGGGGCGGCTGGGGAGGGGGAAGTCTGGACGTCCCGGCTGAGACTGTTGCCTCGGCGACCCGGCCCCGGATAAGAGGTGCAAGATGGATGAATGGATGGATAATATTGAACATACGGTAAAGTCTCACAGAAAAAGTGGGAGGTAATGAGACAATGAGAGACAACACCTCAAAATGAGACGCTCCGCACTAATCAGCAAGGAGGCCGTCATACTCCCTAAAACAGCCAGGAGGCCGTCATACTCCAAAATCAGCCAGGAGGCCATCATACTCCCTAAAACAGCCAGGATGCCGTCATACTCCCTAAAACAGCCAGGAGGCCGTCATACTCCAAAATCAGCCAGGAGGCCATACTCCCTAAAACAGCCAGGATGCCGTCATACTCCCTAAAACAGCCAGGAGGCCGTCATACTCCAAAATCAGCCAGGAGGCCGTCATACTCCCTAAAACAGCCAGGAGGCCGTCATACTCCCTAAAACAGCCAGGATGCCGTCATACTCCCTAAAACAGCCAGGAGGCCGTCATACTCCAAAATCAGCCAGGAGGCCGTCATACTCCCTAAAACAGCCAGGATGCCGTCATACTCCCTAAAACAGCCAGGAGGCCGTCATACTCCAAAATCAGCCAGGAGGCCGTCATACTCCCTAAAACAGCCAGGAGGCCGTCATACTCCCTAATCAGCCAGGAGGCCATCATACTCCCTAATCAGCCAGGAGGCCGTCATACTCCCTAATCAGCCAGGAGGCCGTCATACTCCCTAATCAGCCAGGAGGCCGTCATACTCCCTAATCAGCCAGGAGGCCGTCATACTCCAAAATCAGCCAGGAGGCCGTCATACTCCGTAATCAGCTAGGAGGCCATCATCACTTTGTCCTGTAAAATCAGCTTTGAGCCATCGAGTCACAGACTCCATCAAAGCTCTGTAACCTGACACCGATCAGACTCGTTCATCCCACGGATGCTGGACTGGATGGAGGCGACGCCAACACCCTGACCTCCTGTTGTGTTGCATTAAGGTTGGACGTAAAGTGTGTTTCTGACACTCAGCTCTCCCCAGAGTTACAAGCTGCAGCTGTTTGCTCTGGACCTGGCCGGAGTTACTCCCACGGGACGGGATGAGCTGGAATGATGCTCCTGTTGTTGCTGTTGTTGTTGTTGTTAGCAGCGGTAGCAGTATCATGTGGCACCTTTGGAAATCAAACCACAAGAATTGAGAAAAATAATTGAAGTGATGACACACACTGACTGAAGAAAATTCCATCTGTGAAAAGTGGGTTTTAAGAAGGGACTTGAAGGAGGAGCCTGCGTTTCCCTCCCTGAGATCTCATGATGATGATAATGAGATATTATGACAACTCGAGGCTTTACGAACGAGCAGGAACATTATTCAGGCAGTGAAAGGACCAAGGACCCGGGGGGGGGGGGGGGGTTAGTTACAGTTACAGTGTTTGGATGTTTCACCTGCAAACACCAGGAAGACGGTCGGACATTCCTCTCATCCTCAGCCCTGTGAAGCCGAGGATGAGAGGAGTGACTATGATGACCGTCGCTGCTGCTCATGCTCCGGCCACTGGGGGTCATTATAGGAACCTCCGACTGGGACCTCAGAGTCAGGGAGCCTTCGTGCTTCCACTTTTAAAGTTTGCGTGAGGGTGTGTGCATAGATTGGTCAAAGCAAGTGGACACACCCAAGTAACGAGGGACTCGGGCTGCCTCTTGACAAGCTGACCTTCGTCCCTCCTGTGGGGTCGTGACCTCCAGGTCGGCCCAGTCTGGTTTCTGTCTTGTCTCAAACCCCAGCTGGAATGTGGGAAGCTGCGCAGCCTCCGACTATCTCGTACTGTTTCCGCCGGTTTGGGTTGTGTTTATGGAACGTCCACAGCCTGGGATTCTGGGTATACGAGCTCTTTTAGAACACGGTTAGAGAGCAGATAGAATAGAGCACATGTCCATCGCTTCAGACACGCACAAATCTACTCTGTCCTTTCATTCTGTGTCCCCTAACAAGTCCAACCAAAGAGTTGAAATGGCTGCAGAACCAGAAAGGCGTGTTCCAGCCTTCCTGGAAAAGCCCTGGGATGTGTGTGTGTGTGTGTGTGTGTGTGTGATGTGAGCGCCGTCTTGGACATTGTGAAAGCTGATATCAGAGTGAACGTCCAACAGAGTGGACTAAAGAGAGGAGTTGAGCTTCCAGACTGCTGACATGCTTGCATTAGCAGAGAAACCCGATCCGGCGGTGGGAACGCATCCCGTTTATTAGCTGCAGTCACACGCAAGCATCGGAGCTGATGGTGAAGGAGAGGGATTCAATACGGTGCCTTTGATGCTGTCAAAATAAATGGAACCAATCACAGTACGTTAAACGGCATGCAATCTGGTCACAGCCTCGCTGGAGACACCCGATTATTGAGCAAGCCCCACCCACTTGAATCTCTCAGGACCTGATCTTATTCTACTGTGTTCTCCTCCGTCTCATATCTGACTGGAAAACAATGAAGCTGTCCTCAAAGGTATTTATCATTTATCCCATGTCTAAATGTTACAGATGAACCCGTTGGAATATTTATTCTTTTCATCCTTTATCTTCTTGAAGACCATCATAATCATCTCATCGACAGTCCCGGTCTTGCTTTACTCTGGAGGCTATCCCAGCTGACATTGGGGGTGGGGGGGCGTCCACCCTGAACAAGTCACCAGCTAGGTTATTGCAGGTCAACGGCGAATGACAGACAACAAATCCACCTAATGTGCATGTTTTTGTTGGAAGAAGCCGGAGAACCTGGAGAGAACCCGGAGACAACCCAGAGAGAACCCGGAGACAACCCGGAGACAACCCGGAGAGAACTTGTGCAGACGTGCTCATCCAGCGAGAACTGGAGGAGAGGGTTAGAGTCTGTCAACGCCAGCATGATAGCTAGCATTAGCCTCGGGGGTTGGAATGTACACCGTTGCTCAGCAACACCGTCAGCGGCTCTGGGACGTCTCTCTCACGGGCCACATGGACGCCCCCCATAAGCAATAATTTCATTGGGGAGGCAGTGGAAGTCTGCAAGCAGTTTAAAGACTGGCTCTAACAGCTCATATAAACCGTTAAACTGGGATGAACATTAGCACTGACCGAGTTCCCCGATGTTCTCCAGATGTTGGGTGGAACAATGAGGATTACATCGGTCAGAAACTCCTGGACATGCTTTTTCGTATTTATGGTTTACTTCTTCTCCAAGCTGAACTGTGATGAAACAGTGAATTCCCATATTGCTCTTCCAGGTAGCGCGTGGACGTGCGGCGCGCAGACACGCAGAGCGCACACACATCTTGTGTGATGTCACAATGGGGAAGAGTGCTGCCTGACATGTTTCAATACTTGTACATATTTTTTCTTTCTTTAAACAATTCTTGTCCCCTTTAATTCATGTTGCACCCAAAATGTACTTTATTTTTGTGTAGATTATGCACAATTTATATAGTGAAATGTAGCAGGACACACCCCAAATGAACAGGATGGACTGCCGACCCGCCACTTTAATTTTATAAATAGAGCCATTAAAATGTTCTTGAATGCAGCCTCTAGTGGCCATATTAAGAACCCCAGCTTAGGTCGGCGTCAAGCCTACTGGCCAAATCCAAAAATATAAACAGAACGTTTCAAACGCTGGAGGTCAAAGCAGCTACGTAACATTCCTGCGTTCACGGAACGATGATACGAGAGAACCGAAGCGAGCAGAGGAGACGAAGCCAAGCTGGAGAAGATTGTCCCACTGGTTCGTCGCTATCGACCGTCTGAGATAAGACACTGACAGCTTGGAGACTCTTATCTACACAACACATTTACACTCTGAGGAGAAGGGCCACAAAAGGCTGCTCCCAACCAGCAACCCTCCGTCTGTGTGAATGGACTGAAATGGAGATTCATAATGTCGCATGACAAATACCAGAAGAACTCCAGTTAGATTAAATGTTTTTATCATCTACAATGGTGTTTATCATTTACCTGAAGAAGAACTTGTGTTTGGTATATTTGTAGTTCTCAACAAATGCCACAAGTAGCATCACTTCAAAATAGGAAGGTGTGTCTTCTTGCCTTCATCAGAAACTATGTTTTTTGGGTTTAGGTCTACAGAGAGGTGAAAAAGCACAGACATACCAGAAGACATTCCTGGGTTGGGTCTTAAAATAAATGCAATTATTGACTTAATTTAATGAAGTTTATGAATAAATAATATACTTCATGATCCTTTGAGGATCAATGTTAATGCCTCAATGTCTAAAGATTCAATTTCAATAAAATCCATTTTCCAACACCTGATCAAGTCATCTCAAGGCACTTTACAGGATTAGCAAGACCTGCAAGGAAAGACAGAAGCCAACTTGACCCACAAGAGCAAGAACTGTGGAGAGGGAGGCAAGGAAAAACTTCCCTTTAACAGGCAGAAACCTTGAACAGAACCCAAGATTCATAGCGGACAACCATCTGTCTGGACCTGTTAATGATGGGAACAATTAAGAATCTTACATTTTTTTAAATTTGGCTCGTTTCTTGAAGCAGAAATTAGCTTCTCAACACTCTAAGATCATTTAGCAAAACCGTCTTACAGTTCAGCACACCGTAGCTCACTGGCAAAAGGTCACGTCTCTCCCAAAACTGTCTCATGTTTCAAAACGACACTTCTTAAATAGTCATTGCCAGTAAAATTGCAAAGATGCTTCTCATTTGCTTTGGCTGGTTTCTGGTCTGGGTCAATATATATACATGTTTGGCAGCTTTCAGAATCAAGGACTGCACCTGTCAGGTAACTAAACTAACCTACTGGTCATCTGAAAATATTGTCGACTACCTATGGAGCTGTCCAGTGCTTAAGTTCTCCTTCACGATAAGCACTGGAAAGCTCCATAGGTAGTCGGCTACATATGGAGCTGTCTAGTGCTGATCGTGAAGGAGAACTTCAGCACTGGACAGCTCCATATGTAGCCGACTACATATGGAGTCCAGTGCTGATCCTGAGCGCCATATGGAGAAATTAAATTATGTTGTGAACAATTGCCAAGTGGTTTGGAGATTTTTCCATGTTGTTTAATTGTAATTTCAGTCTCAAGAAATGAGCCAACCAAGTGATAAAAACTGTAAAATACAAACTTCATAACAGAGCAGTGCTTCGTAGCATTAGTTTGTAATATCGTAAAACTATTGCTAAAACTATAAAGTTATTTTTGTAAAATAGATTTATAATATGTTACCTGCAAACATTTTCCAACTCATTTCAATTTAAGTGGGATTCTTGGTGCTGACATCTAGTGGATAGAATGAGGAACTGCAGCTGAGCGGCTGTGCTGTTCAGACATGAGCACCATGTCATGACTGCTGGTAGTCCGGGCTGCATAGCTGACAAGCTGCTTGAATAGAATGTGTTTCAGAGTAGAGCTTAATCACTCATTCCGGTGATTAATAAATCAATTGACAACAAATGATCCGCCTCTCGCTGGTTTCTGAATCTTAGTGTTGGATTTCCTTAATTTGTCCATATTTTTTTTAACCATAAATTTACACGTTAAGATTTTCTCCAGGAACTTTCTCCACATTCCCGACATTTGTAATAAATAGAGATAATTACTGGTAAACCGATAACGGCAGAGATAATCAGCGCAGTCTTACGCTCTATCCTGATTGGACGTAAGAGGTAAACTTTATTCATTCATTTTCTACAGCTTTTTTCTGCTTTGCGGGTCACGAGAGTTGCTGGAGCCAATCCCAGCTTGCTGTGGGCGAGAGGCGGGGCTCACCCCGGATGCGTCGCCAGCGCATTGCGGGGCCACACAGAGACCAACAACCAATCAAACACACACTGGACAATTTGGGGCAGGCAATTTACCTAAACTGCATGTTTTTGGGGGTGGGAGAAAACTGGCTGATTATTTTATGCAGGAATGTCTAAAACATTTTTTTCCAACTTGTCACTGATATTTTGTAGAACTTTTCTTGGGTTGGGTTCCGTCTTTCCTTGCAGGTCTTTCCCTGCTACACCTGTAATTCACGCTCTGATATTTGTGCAACAAGTTGTGCATCTGAATGATCAAGTCAGACACACAAGGTTGAATTCATGTCACATGGACACACATCAGTAATTGGACACTTTCTCTGGTGTCATTCAGCTTCTTCTCACTGTCTCAAATCAGTTGTGCTTCTGAATTTATCACAAAAAAGTCCCACAGTTTGTCATTTTTCTCAAGCCACAAACATTCCAATGTTTCAACGTGTTTACTCCACACAAAATGGACTTGTTTAATCATTCCAATCACAGCAGTTTATTCAAGGGTTCAAACAGTATGAAAGGTCACACAGTTGTTGAACATGATGGACAAAACAACCACCACGGAGAACTACTTTGTGGTTGCTACTACTGTACTTTATTCTTGTCCCCTGAGGGGTCTCCACAGCAAACCGACCTTTTCCACTTCACCCTGTCCTTTGCATTGTCCTCCCCAACATTAGCCACATCCTCAGCATCCTTCTACCGATATAGCCCCTGTCTCTCCTCTGGACATGTCCAAACCATCAAAGTCTGGTCTCTCTGACCTTGTCTCCAAAACGTCTAATCTTCAATTCCCTCTCATTGTCTCATTTCTAATCTTGTCCAACCTGGTCACTCCCAAGGAGAACCTCAGCATCTCACGAAGAACCTGACTGACTGTCCAAATTCGTGAGTGACGTTGTAAAGTGTATTGCCTCTTTTCTAGTGTACATTTATGTCACGGACAAAGGCAGGGAAAAACCCAAACGCACAACAGTAGAGTGCAAACCCAAAAACCAAGCTTTATTTTTCGTTACCGGGTAGTCAGTCCAAACCAGCAGACAGATCCGAAAGGGCAGGCAAAGGGAAGGTCCAAAAAACAGGCAGGGGTCACAAACCAGGAAATCCAAACAGACTGGCAGACAGATCCCAAGGGGCAGGCAAAGAGACAGAGTCCGGGAAGCAGGCAGGGTCGAAACACGGGAGGTCGGTCTGAATTGCTGGAAAGTAGGAAACATCACTGACAATCTGGCAGGGGTGTGGTGACTGAGCTGAGTATATATAGTGTCCGGGCTGATGACTGATGTGATGCAGGTGATGGGAGGAGCACAGGTGATGGGAATGAACTGATTGCGGGAGCAGAGGAGAGGGGAAA
This sequence comes from Brachionichthys hirsutus, assembly GCF_040956055.1. Taxonomy (NCBI): domain Eukaryota; kingdom Metazoa; phylum Chordata; class Actinopteri; order Lophiiformes; family Brachionichthyidae; genus Brachionichthys; species Brachionichthys hirsutus. Next base: position 10,668,025 of record NC_090912.1, read on the forward strand.
ACAGGGAGAGTTAGTGGGGAAGGACACAGACCCGCCTCAAGGTTTGACAATTTACTGCATCTCTACTGTGATCTCATCCTGTGGTGCTGATTTTAAAAGTCTAAGCTATCAACTACTGTTGTGGAATAAATGTATATTTGATTTTTAGTTTATTTGATAAGGAAGATTCATGTACCCAAGGTTAAATGTTAAATAAAGCTAAACTGATTCATATAGCCAAGGCTCATTTGCCCATTTGTAGTCTGTGCTGACGGTTAGGCCTTTCTCAGATGTGTTAGCTAATCCATGAGGACGGGATCATTTAAGCAGAACATCTTCGTTTAGAGTAAAGAGCGTGCTGTAAATATAGATTTCTATGCTTTTATATTTGCAGTTCATCATCCTTGTATTATACAAGCATTGGAGTGGACATACTGAGTTAGCAATGGCTGTTGCGGCATGAGCGGCTGCTTTCCCATGGTAACCAGAGGAAGTGACACGTAGCATGCGTGTTGTTAAATGAAGCACACAGCCTCATCGTATTTCCTGCTCAGTCATTGGTTTTCTCTTATAATCGGAGGTGCTGCTCGGCCGTCCAAGCTGACCACCGAGCTTTACATGTGCTGCTAATTGCTGCAGGTGGATTGACTGACAATCGTCTGTGTTGGTCCCTCGATAAATGCTGGAATGGGTCTTTATTGACCCATTAGAGAGAGACAGAAGAGGGATTTTTGGTGCATCAACACACACATGCACAAAGCTACTGGTGTTCGGTGTGTGTCTTTACCTGACAACTCAATACACAGCTGTGTGTGTGTGTGTGTGAGAGAGAGAGAGAGAGAGAGAGAGAGAGAGAGAGAGAGAGAGTGGCCCTCGGAGGCTGCAGCATTGATCAGCTGCTTTGGACTCATCTGAACAAAAGAAGGCAGCGAAGCTGAGTGGATGCTAATAGCTGCACGGTTCACACACATGGACTCAACAGAGGCATGTTGTGCACGTACGTCGTTGTGTATCTGTACACAGAAATACACACTTTGCCAATGTGCTTTCATGGCGTATAATCTTTACCCTCGCCGAAGAGGAGGCGAGGGTATTGCATTTGGGTGCATTTGTGTGTTTGTTTGTCTGTTTGTATGTTTGTCTGTCTGTACGAGCGCATAACTCAAAAACTAGTAACACAATTGACTTGAATTTTTTACACAAGAAAGGTTCTGTCCGTGGCTCGGTCCTCCCCGAGAATGGTGTTGATCCGGATCTGGATCCAGATTCTAGAATTATTTTTACATCTGGAATTGTGCCTGTGCTGTAAACTGTCACTTTAAGAGGGGGGGACACGAATGGCATGATGGGAAAAAGAGTCCAGAAGGAGTCTTGTAGTACGTTCCGGAGCAGCAAGCTAGAGCAGGTTTGGCCCCTCTGATCCGGAAGCCCTGTTTACTGTCTCACAAGATCGAATAGTCTATTGGAGGCGAGGGTCTGCGATCTCTGATTGTCGTTTTCTAGTTTAACTTTGCTGAACCTCCTTTATGAGTCTGACTTTAACCAGGAAGTGACACGTCTTCGTTTTCTATTTAATCCCACCACTTTGACTCGTTGGCTGCAACATGTGTCGGCAGCAAACTGTCTGAGGGTAAAGTTTGCTCTTCACACTGAGCATGATAAAAAATCCACTGCTCACATATTTCACCACTGTTGTTAAGTGGGTGATCTATCAAGTCTGAGTTATGCAATATCACACACACACACACACACACGGGCAGAAATCATAACAGTGATGGTGACAGTGATGCAAGAGATAAAGGAGCAGTCCTCGTATTGCAGCATGGCAGCAGGTCGACAGGCGGTGACAGGCAGGAGAGAGAGAGATTACTGGAACACACACACACACACACACACACATGCAGCCACTCGGAAGGTGAGATATGTCTCCCAGCATAGGGATGTACTCTTCTGTAATCTCTTTGTCTACAAGACACTCTTAGATGGATGGTTACAGAACCGCGAGAGAGTGTTTGTTCCAGTTTACGCCCCAGTCTTTAGTCTGGTGCCACACTTGAAACACTTTATATGGGCTTAACACTAAATACGCCCACGGAATTCCTTGATTATATGCGTCTCGTCTTTTTGAAAAGATAGCTGGGATGTCCTGAAAGCCTTACTTAATCCAGTATTGACAAGCCTTGATATGCACGCTGAAAGATTTACTGTAATAACCGACCCTGGTGCAGATTTACTGGACATAATTGACAGGCTCTCACATTCCCTCCATCTATGAACTGTCACTTTAGAAATTCAAGTTGATGCTCAAAAGGAGGCCCGGTGGCGTAGTGGTAAGCACTGTTGCCTCACAGCAAGGAGGTTGCGGGTTTGAATCCAACTTGTGGTCTTTCTGTGAGGAGTTTGCATGTTCTCCCCGTGTCTGCGTGGGTTCTCTCCGGGTTCTCCGGCTTCCTCCCACCACCAAAAACATGCAGTTTAGGCTGATTGGTGATACTAAATTGCCCGTAGGTGTGAGTGTGTGTGTGTCTGATTGTCTGTCTCTGTGTTGCCCTGCGATGGACAGAGCAGCGATTCATCACAAGGTGCAGAAGTTGTGACACCTGGCTGAAGGCCAGCACCGTTGCTGCAGATGTGTTCAATATGACCCTGCAGTGATCTACGCCTGGATTAAAACGGGCTTCGAAACCTGTAAGACTCTGCTATAGCAAACAACAGCGTCTGCAATAAAAATAAATAAATAAAAACATCTGGGGGTCAATAAACACGTTAATGCGACTGTTTTCTTACAGAAATAAAGCTCTTACAAAAGGAAGAAACAGAGGCGCTAGCAGCACAGCAGCGCCTTCACCCTTCACGTCATACAGGCCGAGCGTTTCGGCTGCAGCATCTTCTTAGAAGAATTTGGTTCGAAGCCATGGATTGGAAATCTGTTGGTTTGGTTTCAGCCATCTTGTGAAAACATGGTGGTTGTGGTCTTTGACATCGGCCCTTGCTGTTCCCCCTCTCCGTTTTCCTTTGTGCTTTTTCTGAGCGTATTCGTATTTAGTCTGTCCCATATACAACTTTGGCGCTGTACTTTCTGAGACCTGCAACAATTCACAAATCTGGTCAAGAGATCTCAGAGCATGTGAGTTATTATTATGCTGTTCTACAATCTGGCCTCCAGAATCAAAACGGGCCCTTCATATAAGATGTTTAATGAGTCTTCTTCTTCAGCTTCTTTCACTTTTTAGTGTGAAGTTTGACAGTAATCAGACTTTGCTGCATGCGGCTGAGCAGAACCTGACCTTCTGAATTACTAATGTGTATATATTTTAAGAAATATTTGCGTTGAATGACTGTGTTTCTGTTTTAATGACTGTTTGTTATACGCCTCGAACTGGGACCTGAGTGCAATATTTGTTCTTTCATGCGAGTGTTAGAGTGACATTTCTTGATTCTTGATTCTTGATTCTTGAATCTGTTCCTCGGACTCACTTGTTTGTAAGTTGAAGAAGAGAAATAAATGTTTGGTGCTTTTGTTCTCAATCAATTGGATCGTTGGCCTTCAGCAGGGTTCTGGACGGCTTTCTCTTGGATGTTGGAAGGTTAGGAATAAGAGTTCAATAAAGGGACACACTTTAGGTAACTATGGGTTCAAACTGCTATAATGAGACAATTATCTATCAATCTCTCTGTTTCTATTATCTGGGATCAATAGATTACAAAAAAGTCAAACATTATGAATATTATTACTAATATTATTATTATTGTTGTTGTTATTGTTGTCATAATCAGAATACTTTAATAATTAAATTATATTATGTTATATTATATTATAATATATTATATTATATTATATTATATTAGACTATATTATATTATATTATGTTATATTATATTATATTATGTTGTATTATATTATATTATATTAGTGTAGCAGTTGCACCTATAGGGAGCATTGCTTTTCCTTCCGGCTGTGTACAATACAAGCACAGACCCCCCCCTCTCTTTCTCTCCTCCTCCTCCTCCTCTCTCCTCCCTCTCCTCCTCTCCTCCTCCTCATGCCTGACACAGGGAGCCAGTCTCCCTGTAATGGCTGCCGCTGCTCATTGTTCACATCCTGCTTTGTCTGCAGCGCCATTTTGACTGTGGCGAGGAGAAGCAGCGAGTTAGCATCACATCACCTCTCACAAGTGGCAGGGAGCTAGTGATGCTAGTGGAGCTAGTGATGCTGCCCCACCCTGAAGCTCACCAGCTCACCCCCGGCAAAGCTAACAAATCATCACAGTTAGAATTAAATATATAATAACAATAAAATACTGTGCGAAGTATTTCATTCTAAGACATCACCAGAGGGTCATTTAAACAAGCTGCAAATGATTGTCTTGTAAAAAAAAATACTATCGTTGTTTTAAAAAAATGTTCAGTGTAAACAGCAGCAGTAGAGACCTAATTAGACTATAAAATAATTACGGGTTAATGATCATGTTTTTAAACGAGAGTATCGTCTTCACCGCTTCAATTGTTCTTTACTGCATTCCATTCGTTTAAAAATCAATTTGCTAATTATTATTCCCAGTTTTAAAAATAATTTAAACGATGAAACAACAAGACATAAATGTTTCTGTGTTTTTATTATTATTATTACACTATGAAAATATGTGTACAATAAATAATTTGGATTTTCACTATTAAAGAATCTCAATAAATAAAGGGTCTAAAACTCGGGTCATCAGCAGGGTCTCCTCTTCAGAGAGAATCGATTTATCGCAGTCCAGCTTTCGACACCGTGAACAGTTCCTGAGAAGTTTATAGAATCCATGAAGCTGCACCAGAATAACAAAACGAATCCACTTCATAATTGTAACAGAAATTTCAAAAAGCAATAAATACCTGAAAAAATAAAAAATAAAAAAATCTGAAACGTTTCAATCGTGAAAAAAAAATCCCTTCGATGTTAAAATAAAGGGAAATATTATCTTAAACTACATTATAACCACAAAGTAAAATGGGCAAAAAGACGGCATAATATATTTTTAAAAATGAACATAATTTAAATAGAGAAAGGTTCCAGGAATGTTGCCCTTTTACGCGTCTCGGAGTCCAGCGCCGGCCTCCGCTCGATTGTTCGTTCCGTCCCCACCGAGCCTCAGAAGTTGAGGTGCTGCAGGTCGATGGTGCACAATGTGCTCGTGAACAAATCGAAGTCCTCTTCGGAGAAATCCACGGGACTGTCCAGGGAGCTCTGCAGGCTGGGCGACAAGCAGTCCTCCCCGGCAAAGAAGGTCAGCTCCGGGAGCGCGGCGGCGGCGGCGGGCTCGGATGAGCACTCCCGGTGCTCAGAGAAGGACGGCTCCGGTGGTGCCGCTGCGGCGGAGCCGGCCTCGCCGAGCTGCATCCGGCCCGTGGTGTCGTCGGAGTCTGCGGCGGTGAACGCCGTTGGTGAGCGCTGGGTCACGGGAGCGTCAGTGGAGCCAGATGCTCCCGACGGCGGTGGGCGTTCGGGCCGGCCCAAACGGCCTCCCTCCCCCGCCGTGGGCTGCGTATTGTCCGCGCTGTCATTGGCGTAGGCGACCGAAGATGGATTACCGCTTCCCGCCTCGCTCCCCGACGTAGCCTCCCCGGTACCAGACGCCTCCAGCGGTTGGCTGGAGTACGGGGATGAAGCGTCGGCTCCTTCGAGGGGCTCGAACCCCCCCGGGTCGCTGGATTCATTGCCGCCTCCGCCGCCGCCGTCCCGGTGGTGCGTCTGACGCTTGTGTTTCATTCGTCGGTTCTGGAACCAAACTTTGACCTGTCGTTCGGTCAGATCCAACAGGGCGGCGATCTCCACCCTCCGGGGCCGACAGAGGTACTTGTTGAAGTGGAACTCCTTCTCCAGCTCCAGCAGCTGCGTGTTGGTGTAGGCGGTGCGCAGCCGGCGCGACGCGGCGCCGCCGCCGCCGCCGTCCAGGCCGGGCTGGCTCGGCTCTGCAGCGACACGGAGACAAGTCAAGAGGAATTAGTAGTGGCGGACTTATTGGGCCAAATCGCTGGTCTCTTTTGTTTTTATTTTGTGTTCATTTATTTTTTACTTTCATGTTATATTTCTAGTCGAGCTGCCGTGAGAGTCCTGTAAAACTTTATTGCGTGCAAGAAGCGGCTGCCTCAGCATCGCGGAAGAATCCCCTCGGCTCCTCATAAAACAGTAATGAAACACGAAAAAAAAGTCTCATGAAAATACTCGTAAAATAAAATAGGCCGCCCAATTACAGCAGCAGTTAAAAGCATCGCTGCGGAGTGGAGCAATTTGCTGCTGCAAAGAAAAAACACATGCAGGAGAAAGAAACTGGACAGATGATCTTCAAATGTATAAGCTTGGAGTTTATTTAGCCTGCGATGCCACAGCATGCGAAGGAAGGGGAAGGAATATATTATGGGATAGGGAGGAATTCTGCAAGGAAGTGTGAGAATGGATGAGAAGCCAAAACGCAGCATGGCCTGAGCAGCGAAATCAGAACGTGTGAAAATGGGTGATAAAAAGAGCCGCTTCCGTTAAATCGAGTGTGTGGGTGAGGGGGGGGGGGGGGGGGCAGCCTGCCCTGCGTGGATGTGCGTTATCCCAACCCCCACCCCAACAGATTTGTCTCGGCGGCTTCGCCTCGCCATTATATTTCCTGCTCGATCCAACATGGCCCCCATCGCGCTTGTGTTATGAATGTGTGATACCAGCATGGTGATGGAGATGATGCTGATGATGCAATCAGATCCGCACAAAGACGCAGCAGCAAGATTCTGAACATCAGAACCCCCCCATCTTTGGTTCTGGACGTGCAATAAATGATTCCAAGGGAAACAATTGATTATGTAAATTCACATGATACAAATATTTAGAGGTCCATGAATGTTCTGGACTCTAAATTCTACACACGGACCCATAAATGATGGACACGCTTTGCGTTCCCGTTAATGAGCGCGTATTTCAGCGCACGAACGGGTCTGTCGGGATCGGGTTATGCGCTGCAGCATAATGCGGGTGGTTCAGATATGGCTTCCCTGTCGACCCAGCGCGGCTCAACGGACGCGCGCACTGAGGACACGGTACCCCCCCCCCCCCGCAAGCACGTCCACATCCACGCCGAGGGAAGCGGCTCGTTTTTAAAGCGGAAAACGGAGATGCTGAGTGAAAATTCATGGGGGGAAAAGGCTGCACACTCCCACATGCACGCGCTCCAGAATCCCGCATACCGACCTGTTGGTGACTCGATGCCTGCCGAAGCGTACCCGGAGGCGGTCGGCGATGGGGAGGACGACGCAGGGGTGATGCTGGAACCGCCACCGCTGGAGCTGCTGCCAGGCTTAGGGCACTTCTTGGACGACTTCTTCTCCTTCATCCAGGGGAACTCGTGGGCCAGCGGGCCAGCCGGGGTAGCCGGGGTAGCCGTGGCCGTGGCGGGGGCCTGGCCGGGCGGACATGAGTGTTGGGCGGCGAGGTGGTGCGTCTGGAGGCCATTAGTGGCGGATAGTCTCCGGCTCTGCTGGCTCCTAGCAGTCGGTCTCGGCTGGCTGGCTGCGCAGGGGCTGAGGCTGGGGATGGTATGCTCGAAGGGAGGCGGAATTACTGTCGACTCCTTGATTGATGAAGTTTGAAATGACTCCAGGACGGCAGGGAAGGACGTCAGGCACTCTGCGAGGGACGGCTGGCTGTTTATAAAACCGATCTCCCTCTCAAATTCAAAATTCATCGCTCCCTCGAACCGGTTTCACCCTCAGACGGCGAGACCCCCGAACAATCCCGTCCCTAAAATAAAAAAGCAAACACATTCACACACGCGCGCGCGCGCACATACACACACACAACAGAATATGGCTTCTTGAAAATTGAAACGAAATAAAAAATAAAAAAAACGCACGAGCATATCGGCTCCTGACCGCAATGGCGGAAATGCGGTGGCGATATAATAATTGTGTATATTGGTGATATTACTCGCGCATGGGGACCTGGGGAGGATAAACTGGAGAACTATGGGGCGAATTTGCAGCCAATTCCTGGTCATGTGTTCCAGATCCACCAATCGGAGGGCCTGGCCTGGCGGCTGCGATGGTTGTGGGAAGCAGCATTATTATTTCTCCTCCAAATGCTGTAGCTTGGAGAGGCTATATGACAGGACGGCTGCTATTGTTTTCTCATAACGGGGGGTCAATTCTGGGGATGGGGGGGCTTCGGTCGCCATGTGCGCCTTGTGGGCGGCCGGCCGACGCATCCCAGGCCGGTTTGAACGCACAAACAATAGCGCATCTCTCCCTCATTTTAGGGTCTTATGGGTGATGTAATGGCGCCTAACATTGGGCCAGGACCGCTTGCAATATGGCTCCTTAAAAAAAAAAAAGAAAGAAAAGAAAACGTGCAGCACTCAAAGCATCAATATATGAGAGGAGCTGAAGTTATCAGGGGGGACTTGGAGAAGGCTTTAGATGCAGGAGAAGACGTTCAGCTTAGATGTATCTGTGCAGAGAGAAGCGGCCTGTTGGTATGTAACTGCATATTTATATACTAGATATTTATATTTGGTTGGGTTTTCTTCAGCGTGCGTATTTCCTTGAGAAGCATGCGCCGAGCCATCCTCTGAACACATTCTCAGCCCGAGAGTTCCTCCAGCTTGACGCAGCGGTTCTCTCCGTCCACTGTGATGTATGTGTTAAAACCTTCGGCGTGTTTATCCAGCGGGAGTTCACAGCAAGGTCGCGCTAACCGTGCAACCGGACAAAGGGAAAGCGCGCGCACGCAGGCCTCCTGCCCTCCCAAATATGAAACGTGATCATACGGAATCAGTAAGGTGAATACTAATTGTTGGTGAGAGTGTGCTGAGTAGACTCAGCAAGGCGCACATGGAGCTTTTTATAGGGCTCAGGAAGGAGTTTAGCGCAGGGTAGCCTATTATGGGACGGCCGAGGAGCCCCGAGTGGAAAAAACAGAAGTGCGGTGATCAATCTTTCTCTCCCTGCAAAGAGCCTGACAGCAGCCTCTCTCTCTCTCCATAAATAACAAGGAAACATCCAGCCTGGCTCGTCCCGTCTCTCCCCTCAGGCCCAGTGTTTTAGCTTCATTCGTGCAGAATGTGCGCGAATATAACGCAGAAATATATATTTCTCTTTATGGAAAAACCCCGACGCGGATAATGTTCTAAATGGTCACAGCCTATTCGCTTCTCCCGTTTCCGTGTCTTTCCCATGCCATTTGGCTTCACCCCCCCCCCGGCTCGGGAAAGGGAGTCAGAAAAACAAAGCCGTGTGGGAGTGCGCGCCATTGAGCGCCATTGAGCGCAAAGCGGCGTGTAGGCCGAGGCCGGCCGGCGACACACAAAGCAGACACAAGCTGCGCGCTGAGCTGCAGCCACACACTGATTTGTTGCTCCTCACACTTTTAATGGTTTTGTTTTGTCATCTAAAATTTAGATCTTATTTTTTTAATTTTGGTGGCGAGGAAAAGATGAAGATGAGGATCTAACCTTTTATTTCATTGTGTCTATTCATGCAGTTGTTACTGTGTACGGGTAATATTATTATTATTATTACTATTATATTATTATTTTACTATTGTTATTATTATTATTGTTGTTATTATTATTATAATTATTATAATTATTATTATTTTATTATTATTATTATTATTATTATTATTTTATTATTATTATTATTATTATTATTATTATTGTTATTATTATTATGCTGAATGCAGGTGCTGTTTGGGAGTTTTTAACGGCAGCTGCACGTTTGGACTCGGTGATCGCGGCTGTTACTGTAACGTGTTCTACTCTGTAACTGTTTTTTTTTTATCAGGACTGACTTTCATGCTGGAGCCGATCCGAGCTCTCCGTCTGTTTTTACGAGGCAATAAATTAGATCCAATCGCTGCTTATTGGTGTTTTTATTGTCTGATAGTCCGACGGAGATGTAAAGGGAAGTGAGGCCGTTATTTATGGGAGACTGATTTATGTGTCAAGTTTTAGGCTGCTCACAGGTCGATGAGCCGAGAACCACAGATAGATAGATAGATAGATAGATAGATAGATAGATAGATAGATAGATAGATAGATAGATAGATAGATAGGTAGGTAGATAGATAGATAGATAGATAGATAGATAGATAGATAGATAGGTAGGTAGGTAGGTAGATAGATAGATAGATAGATAGATAGATAGATAGAGATGGGGAGGAGTTTGAGCTGTAGAGACCACGTGATGAGGCTGAGGTTTTATTTTAGTCCTTCAACATCACGTGTTTGTGGAGGAAGAGAAAAGGAAGCTGGAAAGAGAAAATGTTGATCTGAAACATCTGTGATCTGTGTTTGGCCCCCAGTTTCCACTAATCCACTACCGCTTGGATCACGAAGGGCTCATCAGGGGAGCCTGTCTGTCGAATGGAGTGAACATTGTAATGTAAATTTAAATAAAACACCATTACAGGCAGTCACTTAAAAGAGTCAGTAATCCGGGTGGTGGCATTTCCAAATAGTCCAACAAGGGGATTAGCTGATCAGTGAGGAACGAGTCTTCATAAGATGTGTCAGGTCAGTGATGTAGATCTCCTCCTGTGCACCTGCTGGAGCGTCTGATGGCTATTCCAGCTCTGCTCTGGGACCAGAACTCTACCACCAGAACACACACCTCCAGGTGTCGCTCCATTTTTACCTTCACGGAAGAACCAGCTATGTCGACAAAGTGCGGTTAGTTTGAATTGCGACGTTTCTGTTTCTAGGGTTATACACGGCGTGCAAACTTCTTCACTCCTGAAACCATTAAAAAGACTGCTGACAGCTCTGAATAAGATAACATTTTTATTAAAGAATTGTTTGACAGACAACTCTCTCAACAAAGAAAGGAAATGCAGCTACAAAGGACAAACAAAGAAGTTGGTTTTCTTCAAAAAGACTCTTTCATTTCTCCAGCTAACCGTTTGTCTAAACCTATGCCTGATTCGGGCACCCCTCCGTGCATGTTTCCCCGTACAAGCCAAAACATTTACGCACAAGGGTCATTATAGGAACAAAAAACTACGCATTTTATCCTAAAGTACAAGAACTAAAAATTGTAACTTCAGTACAATGGACAAGAAGAAACAACGCTGTTTTTTTTCTTTTGTAACAGGTAAATACTAAAAAAGTACAGTATTTTTTTCTCGATATAAATACATGAAGGATAAATAATAATACAAAACAGAAAGTCTTTTTAAACTGGCTATAACAAATAAATATTTATTTTTGAATGTTCATTTGAACAGACATTACTGAAGGACGCTTTGATTGGAGGACCTTCCATCTTCAAAATAAGTTTTCATTTTCTTTTTTTTTCACCTTTCACCATCAAAATGTAAACTCTAAGTGCAACAATGATGCCCAGACGTGAGAAGTGTGTAAATTTGCACTTTAAAAAAAACCTCCTCCAGGTTTAGTTCCAGAGCAGCAGAGAGCGTAGCAACACACAGCTTGTTTCCTCCTGGTGAAACAGGCCGGACCGGGCCTGGACCGGCCCTGGACCAGGTGTGGACTGGGTCTGGACCGGGTCTGGACCGAGCCTGGCCTGGCCCTGGACCGGGTGTGGACGGGGTCTGGACCGGCCCTGTACCAGGTGTGGACTGGGTCTGGACCTGGTGTGGACCAGGCCTGGACCGGGTCTGGACCGGGTGTGGACCGGGCCTGGACCGGGCCTGCACCGGGACTGGACCGGGTCTGGACCGAGCCTGGCCTGGCCCTGGACCGGGTCTGGACCGAGCCTGGACCGGGCCTGGACCGGGTCTGGACCGAGCCTGGCCTGGCCCTGGACCGGGTGTGGACGGGGTCTGGACCGGCCCTGTACCAGGTGTGGACTGGGTCTGGACCTGGTGTGGACCAGGCCTGGACCGGGTCTGGACCGGGTGTGGACCGGGCCTGGACCGGGCCTGCACCGGGACCGGACCGGGTCTGGACCGAGCCTGGCCTGGCCCTGGACCGGGTCTGGACTGGGTCTGGACAGGCCCTGGACCAGGTGTGGACTGGGTCTGGACCGGGTCTGGACCAAGCCTGGACCGGCCCTGGACCGGCCCTGGACCGGGCCTGCACCGGGCCTGGACCGGGCCTGGACCGGGCCTGGACCGAGCCTCCTGTGTGTTGCCAGCCTCCGTGACAGTCCAGACAAATAAACCCAGCTGTTCCAAAGTGCTTCCCACACACCAGCTCAGACTTCTGGGACATGCATTTTTGTTTAACTTTATACCCTGTATCCACGTTGAAAGTCAAGATATGTGAGAACCAAACAAAACAATATAAAAAAGTGGACTTTCACACATCGGCGTCCACTAATGTCAGCGATCCCTTTCAAAGCGAGGGCGAGGAGACGCTGACTCGGCCAAACATAAATAAATAGTGTTCTCCACTCTTATTATTTACCCTGTGTCACTGATGTGCTAAAACGAGAGCGTTAAAAAGCTCCATGTCCTCTCGTGTGTTTGTTTAAAGATGTCAACGGCTGCGTGTGTGTCGATGAAAAGGAAGCTAGCTTGGCCTAGTGCTCAGCTAACGTGTGTCCTCTGAACCCTGTTAGAATAGAAGGTGTGTGTGTGTGTGTGTGTGTGTGTGCCACAGATGGCAGGTTGAAGGTTGATTCGGACCGGATGGATGGAGACAGGAACGGCAAGAGGCAAAAGGAGCGAGTGGAGGAAAGCCCTTCCAGTGGTTTCTGCAGAGGGAACGCGGGAAGGCAGGCGCTGCCAGCTCAGCCACGTGTATCTGCCCTACGTGGGTCTCCTGTTGATGGAGAGGCAGAGCCCTCCACATAGCTGACAACAGCATGTGCTGCCTTGAGGGGGGGGGGGGGGGTGAAAGCTCAACTTCATAAATCTACCCACCTCGTTAACTGGCCATTAAAACCTCAACTGTTTCATTTAGCAGGCGGGAGAGCTGTTTGCGTGTGCGTATGTCTTCAGGGGAGATCCTATTACGAAGGTACAATTTTAAACCACATACTAGCTCAGCCATTACTGACCCCCACCCCCCCCAACATGTTATCAGACTCCTCCCATACAAAAATTAGTTGGCAAAGTCCAACTACGCAGTAGAAATCCTCAGAGGAAGACTTTAATGGTGAATGAAAAATAACTCTATTATTCTAAAGATTTAAACACATTATACTGTGAGATTTCTTTTTTTGGTTCCTGAGAAATATTTGTAATCAAAAACTGATGCTCATTTACTCAGGACTGCTGAGTTTGAGTACAGTAGTTGCGGTTTGACTGTGCTGTAGATCGTGTATCAGGTTCTATGATGTCCTGCGGGTCCTAACGTGTCTCTGTGCCACCAGACAAGGATGCTGACATTCAGGGACCCCCCCGGGGGCGTGGCAGATAATTGACTCTTCATAGCTCTAGGGCCAAGACAATCTGTTTAGAGGGTAACTTGCCCCAATAAGTAACTCACTGACAATGGTTCCAGGAGCCGGCGGGGCAGAGGTGTGTTTTACTGACACCCTTAGTTAATGGTTGATGGTTTGGGTCCATCGCTGCTGCTTGACGCTTCTGAAATTAACATAGCTGCACTTTCACTGTAACACTGAGCACTCTAGCCCAAACCATACTTGGTGGAGCAACTGATGGAGGCGATGGCCAATGGGAAGGGCTGGTCAACACCAAAAAACTGAATGGTCCCTTCTGTGGCTCCAGAGCCCAGGACAAACCACTGGATCGCTTGTGTCTGTCTCGTCCTGTCTCCCCTGTCGGCCTGTTGTAGCAGTGCAGTGTTAGTCAGTCTGGTAGGGAGTCGTGTCGTGTCTCGTTCTGGGTCGTCGTCACTACTTCTTACGTCATTTTGTTCCTGCTACAGGTGAGTGAGCTTGGGTGCTTCCTGGATTCTGCCCTGAGTCGAGGTGTGGTGCGCCGACAGCTCGGTGTACGTAGGGTGAGTGGGCGGGTCACAGGGACCTTGGGGCCCACCTACACCTACGTGGTGCTGGTTGGTGGCTGACATTGGCCCCGCGCCATTGTAGTCCATGGTTTGATGGTGGGATGGCGTGGGGCCAAGGTGGTTTAGCCCGTACATAGAGGGCCCAGAGCCAGGCATGGGTTCCACATAGCTGCCACCCCCCACATAAACAGGACTGGCCTGCATGTTGGTGGGCGTCCCATAGCCAGCACTGTTAGCCTGCACTAGGCTGTGGTGGGGGTGGGGATCACCATAGTCCGGATCAGGGGTACCATACTTCTGCTGCGGTGGACAGCCCTTCACCTGGACGTTGGAGTAGGCAGTGGACATGGAGTAAGACACACCCTGGTGTGGCTTGCCAAAGGATGGCGGAGATGGGACATCGTAGCCTGCCCCGCCCCCTCCCATGGGGTGCATTGAGTTGAGGAAGCTGGCAGAGGACTGCATGGTCAGGGGAGGGGAGCCGGTCGGCGAGGGCCCTCCAGAGCTGGAGCTCAGGCCCTTGGACTTCTGGTCCTTCTTGTACTTCATGCGTCGGTTCTGGAACCAGATCTTTATCTGCCGTTCAGACAGGTTAAGCAGGTTGGCCATCTCCACTCGCCGTGGCCGACACAGGTACCGGTTGAAATGGAACTCCTTCTCCAGCTCAACCAGCTGGGCGCTGGTGTACGCCGTACGAGCCCGCTTCGATGACGCCGACGACCCGCTGGGAGGACTCTTCTCCCCGCTGCTGCCGCTCTCTGCACCCCCCGATGCTGCGGAGAGAAGAGGAAACGTTATAAAGAAAACCGCCAATCAGGACAAATAGTCATATTAAATGGAAAAAAATAGAGTTTATAGCACCAAAGAGGTAAAGGGATGCTGAAATAAGGACACAGATCCGGAGAGGAGGCTGAACACTGGTGAGAACCGAGCATATTCAGGGTCTTAATAAAGCAGCAGGGGGCCTGGGCGTGCCGCCTGAATTATCGCTGGATATTAGTTGTCGACACTTCATAACAGTGGCAGTTATTAAGAGATGGAGGCCCCCGCACTGGCCGAGGGCAGCTAAATTACATCTTGACTGCAAAAGCAACCCCCCTGCAGCAACAGCAGCTGCAGCGAGAGCGAGGAACAGGAAGTGATGTCGCTCTGCACTCACTTCACCCAGGACGAGTCGTCACCACCAAGAGATAATCCCACGATAATGATTATGTCTAAAGGGTCCGGCGCCTGCTCAGCGCCAAACCCACCCGCGGCTGTAGACGATATCATAGCTGCTTAGATCCACGAAAATATAAAGGAACGACCACGTCTCCTCCATTCTTTAAATGACTGCCTTGAAACTGTTCAACGAAATGCTTGCAGAATGCCTCGCATCATTCGTTTGAAGGTCATGACCGAATTCGCTTTAGAAATATGTCAACGTTAAAATCTGGTGTCTTCTTTGGCGCTGCTCGTAGACCGCTATCTGGTCTCCAAGCGACGGACGAAGTTCACTTTGCTGATACTTTGACTGCTTTTTGATTAACACGGTGTTTTTGCAATGACAGAACCAAAGGTGCTGTTAAAAGTAATTATTTCTTTAACTATTCCAGAGTATTTACGTCTGGTGTGAAAAGTATTGAACGCCACTGACAAATCCACGACCTCATTGGAATCCAGCAAAGGTCAAAACCCCACGGGTGGAGACGACTTCCACACACGGCTGTTGATTTGCTGTTACTGCTAACGTAGGCTAACGTAGCCTCCCTTCATGAGTACGGCGCGTATGTCTAAAGGATAAAACGGCCATGAGGCGACATGCTTTCTGCATGTGTTCATCCTGCATGGCGGCGGCTGGCGCAGATTGATTCACAGACAACACTGAGATCTTATCTCCACAGCAACGTGAACAGCTGACACTTATTTGTCTGGACAGAAAAAAGCAGTCATCAGATAATCCGTCTCAGAGTAGAAACAATCTGTAACTGATTGTCTCAAACTGTCGTCGTAAAGAGTCTGATCTGTCCTCAGCTCCATGCTCGGTACCTGGAAGCAAATCCTACTTATTAAGGCGGGACATATTCTCTGTCGTCGTGAGCTAATATCTGCACATCTGATCTCATCCATCCAGATTACTTTCAAGTTCACCAACTTGTTGTATTTTTCCCCTCCTGCTAATATATTCCCTTTCAAATGGCTGCTTCACTCTTCCTAAAAATCAATTCCCCTGTTGTCATCCACGACACTTGAATTCATTCTGGTAATATCTTTCTTGTTTTGCAGCGTCTTTCTTGGGAAGAGGGAAAACAATCGGAGGGTAAATGATAACCAGATGGGGGGGAGAGAAAGAGAGGACGAGGACAAAGCGTGGGAAAAAGGAAAAGAGTGAAGATTTGTATTTGTGTTAGCAGAAAATCATAAAAAGGTCTGAACTGATTTTGATGAACTGTGATGACTGCTTGAAAACCAAGAGGTGATTCTTTTTTCTTTTCTTTTTTTTAGGTAGCTCTATAGATCAGGAATGTCTTTGGAATTTTCATATTTCATGTTGTGAACTGTGAACAATTGATCAATCCATCTGAGCAACTGAAATTAATCCATGCAGCGACCCGAAATGTCAACTCTGTAAAGGCATCATCCAGAATGTGTAACTTTTTTCAGCACTGCCACAGATAAAACATTTTCTTTGAGGTTATTTGTTGGTCAGAGCATCACCACATTCCATCTACATTTTTCTTTGTGTAAAAACACTTATTAAATGATTCTAGTTCGCGTATCTTCAGCAGAAGTGTGTTTTCAGAGGCATGTGGCGGGATAGATAGCTCTTGATGTTTCTTTTACAAACTATTAGGAGAGATATTTGCATTGCTGAAGACAAAGGTAATTGTTTCATTTAGATATTTTTTTACATTTTAACAGATTAAAGATGAATTAAAAGTAATCAATATGTTTCTGCATCCACTTTGACTCCATGCTGGTTCCATCCCTCCACTGGGATCAGGATCTGATTTATAGCTAAACTATGTTAATGTTCACCTGCAAGGTTTAAAAAACAACAACAGTTTTTGATCTGGTTTAGGATTGAATGACAAAAATCATCTTTATAGCTTCAGGATCGCATCTCTTGGTTTTTAAAAACCCAGATTTGACACTGATCCTCTTTGTGTGTTTTCCCCGCTGTTTTCCTCTAGGTTGCTGGGAATATTTAAGAATTGCAAACCTATATTTGGGGATTGGAAAGTTACAGCAAAGGTGTTGGCCGTTAGTTCAAAGCAGCCAATCAGAAAAAGCTGCAAAACAGGGTTTGTTCTAGCTTTCATGTGAGCAGGCTATCCAGTGAGATGTATAAATGATGTCTTGACTCCAGCTCACTGGCCACATCAATAAAGTTAAAGGCCACGAGGAGTGATGAGGAAGAGAATGAGAAAGGAGGAAGGATCGTTCTGCTAAGCCATGTTGTTCTGTGCAGTGGGTGGAGAGACAAGCAGAGAGACAGAGACAGGTGGACGTGGACACACCGTTGCCAGAGTTGATGCTGGGCGAACAGGTTTTCTGTTTGGTCGCCTGCCGACTCTCCTTCATCCAGGGAAAGATCTGCTTGGCCAGGGTCGGGTTGGGAGGCAGTGATGAGGATGAGGACGACGTGCAGGACGATATGGAGGAGGAAGAATTAGACGTCTTGTTGGGGCCTGATTTAGAAACTGAGGAGGCCCCAGTACTGCCACCCGGCTGCTGAGCGCCATTATTACCATTGCTGGGGTTAGGGGCCAGTGGAGGGGACACCTGGGAGCTGGGGTGGTGCTCAGGCGGCAGGCTGGGCCGCATGCAGCTGCCGTTCAGCTCCTTGGTCTTGGCTAGCTGCTGCTGGTGGCTACCCAGCGACTGCAGGGAACAGGCAGAGGGCTGGTAGGAATCCACCTCCAGATGACTCGCCGACTGGAAGGCCGGCTGGTGATGAGAAACTGGGACCGGGGCATCGTAGCCCCCGAAGCCATTGGCAGCCGCCGCCGCCGCCGCCCCCTGCACTTGGTAGGACGAGTAGCCACCGAAAAGCGTCGAAGAGTTGTCGTAGTATGTCGTCTTCTGCATTTCTGAGAGAGGTGGTGGCGTCTTCTTGTGCTCCAGTCCTTATTGAGAGCCACTGCCGGAAGACCATTTGGTACCGGGGGTCACGTGACGGTGTCTCTCCAACGGCCGCCTGCAATCTGACCTAAAAGGTTAGGAGAGGCAGAATAAAGAAGTAAGGGAGATAAATCCATCTTCCTCCAATGAAAGGCACCATGACATGAATAGAATCCTGCTTTCTTTTCTCACCCCTTACCCTCCCCCTCCCTCCCAGCCCAGTGCTCAGACTGCAGATGCTCTCCTGGAGGGGGCACAAGGAGGGCAAACTGTGTCCCCCCTGTACCCACACAAATTAATGTCAATATAACGTATTATTATTATTATTGTTATTATTATTATTATTATTATTATGATTCACACTATGTAATAACAACAATAACAATAGTAATAATATAATTATGTATATTCTTATATTATTATTATTCACACTATGTAACAACAACAATAATAATAATAATAATAATGTATATTGTTATTATTATTATTATTATTATTATTATTATAGTCACACTATTGATAAAATAATAACTGACAAATTTTAAGGCTTTATTCTTCAATCAAACTGTTTTCATAAAAACACATTTGCCAAAAACAACGTTTAAATCAACCTTAAATTGAGCTAGAACATTAATCACGTCTTTGCATTCTTTGAACTATCGTCATTTGTGATCTTTTTCTATTTATTCGATAGGTTTGTTGAATTTAAACTGATGCTACGCATTAAGAAAGCGCTGCCCCATCCTGCGTGACGTCGTTCAGGCTGGGTGTGACGTCAGGATGTGACTATTTCTAACACGCATGCTGCTGCTGCCTTCTCTAACAGGAAGCGATCCTCGTGGTGGATTTCAGACGAGTGGAATTTTCCCATTATTATTATTATTTTATTGGATTTTAGATTGGCATAGAAAAGCGTGTAGCCTTAGCATGGCCTGCTGTTAGCGCAGCTCTTGCAGATACATTTTCGTAAATTAAAGGAAATATCTGCCCCAAACGAAAATAATACTTCTCGAATTATTAGTTGTGTTTTTTGGGGGGCAGTAAAAAAGCTTTTTTTTTTCTTTAATGACAGAAGACAAATTGGTTTCTGTGTAGACTAGACTAAAAGGATGAGATAACTAAACCAATATGTGGACTTGAATTTAAACAATGAGGCCAGAGAGACAGAAAGAAGCATCAGCGCGGCCCCCACGGAGGACCGGGACGGCGGCTCCCCACAGACCGCCTATCTGGCGCTCGGCGCCGGGGTGGGCCTGTGGCCGACCTGTCAGGCGCGGGGGGGGGGGGGGGGCGGAGGGGGACGACGACACCTGGCATTCATTTCTCCTCTGGAGATAAAGCCTTGGACGGTGAAGCCGGTCCGCCGACCGACACCCCCGCGGCCCCTGCGCGCCATGGCGCTGCGGCTATAACGAGTGATGCTGATAATCCATCCACACGGCCAACAACCCGTTCAGATATTAGCATCCATAGCTAACGACAAAACGTACGGCGGGTTTACGCACGACTGTCACTTCTTCAAAAGTCAGTTTATCTAAATAAACGGTGGTAAAATATGAAAATAAGAGAAACTAAAAAGCAGCAACGCGCACGCAGGTGACGCTGCAGCTCTCAACGCGTCACACATGTCAGCCATTTATCTTTGTAGCAGACACGCTGGAATCCTAATTATTTACTCAGAGGAATAGTCCCAAGGAGGGGGGGTGGGGGGGAGGGGGAGGGGGAATATCTTATTAAATCATATCGCTGTTTGACCATTAGGAGGGGCACTAATGTTTCTGCCCTGCCTTGTAGAGCTGCGTCTTAATGCAATCACCAACTTTACTGGACGCCTCCCTCAATAATACACTTAAACTGACAAGCGCCCAAACAAAAAGCACCTCACACACGCGCACACGCGCACTGGGACCGTGTGTGTGTGTGTGTGTGTGAGAGGTGTCCAGTGTCTGTGTTTTATCCTGGGATATACAATTACAAATGGCGCCTGCCATGCAGCGCTGTGCAAGCAAGCAGGGGGACAGACAGAGACGCGTTAAGTTGGACAGTCCACGTTGTCCTCGTCCCAGTAAGAGACAGAGACGAGGACCAATCAGACTCCGGCCTGGTCGCTGCTATTGTCGTTAGAGCCTCGAATGATCAAGCCTCCGTGCATGTGTGAAACAATAATACACAACGTGTGTACATATTTATACAGCCTGTATAAATACAAATACACATGAGCGTAATCACGCAGACGGAGAGCCGAGGAGACGCGCCACAGAAGACGGCCCGCCATTTCTTTGTGAATAAATAATTGTGGCTGAGACGACGTGGAGGAATAGAAGAAGGAATCCGGGAACGAGGGGGGGGGGGGGGGGCTGCTTGCGGGCATATGCGGGATTGTGAACTCTTCTTGAACCGGGATTGAAGTCATAAATCATCGGGCAGCGACTCCGCCGTTCCCAAACACACAGTCGGTAAACGCGGTTTGTTACCGGCTGGCCTGCCGGCCCCGGTGATGCTGCTTACCTTCCTTAGCACCGGCGGTCCCGGTCCAGTCCGGCACCGACCCAGCGACACCGCATCACCGTTAAGTCCTCACGCAGGTCCGATAGGTGATCAATAACGAAACCGATAAGGAACCCGCTCGGGGCTTCCCCTCCTCCTCTCCTCCTCTCCTCCTCTCCTCCTCTCCTCCTTCGGCGGCTCCCCACCACAACAACGCCTCCGGGAGCCAGCGGCAGCAGCGCGGCGAACCGGACACCGTGTGGCATGAACGGCTGCTGGGCGGTAGGGGGGCTCGGTGCACGGGCAGAACGGGAGGACGGGCTCGGTGAGGGCTCCAGGCAGGCTAACGAGCGCGCAAGCTGCGGGAGCTTACCGGGAGCCTGCCTGCTGCCTCCGCGCGCCCCCGCCCCCTCCTCCGCCCCAGCACCGGAACCCGCTGCCTTGCACCGCTGCTGGCTGATAACAATGACCTCAAAAGCGTCTCTTCCCTGCAGCCGGCCAGCCGGTCAGCCTGTGAGGAACAAGTCCACCATGTTACCCCATCGCAGCTCCTATTATCCTCCCGGGGGCTCCTCTCCCTCTCCGCCTCGGTTGTGTGCTCGGTCTCCGGTAGGCTGCGTGTTTCTCCAGCAGCTGGTGATGTCCTGGCGGGTATTCCCACTCTTCCCACTCTTCCCACTCCAGATCGGGTATCAGCAGCGCGCACGGGGCTTTAACGGGGGAAAATAACGGGGCTCGACTTGATTCCCCATCAAAGAGCTCAGCGTCACTCAGTAATTATGCTAATGTCACCGTCTGAAGGTGAAACACAGACAGATGTTCTAGCCCGGATAGCAGCCCGTTCACTCCGGGGTTTATAAAATGATTCGATCTGAACCAGGAACACAAACTAACCGGATGCTTCATTTGTGAACCGCTCAATGTGAGGCTAATAAAAAAGCATGATATTATTATTTATTTATTTATTTATTTATTTATTTATTTATTTATTTATTTATTTATTTATATTTTTAATTTTTATTATTATTAGCTTCAATCAATCAATCAAGTCTTTATACAGACACAATGGTCCAATAGGAATCAACACACACTATTTACACAATAAACACACTAGTCCTATAACATCAAGTACCAATGACTTAGCTTATTAGCTATGCTATATATCCCTACACGTGTAGGCTAGCTGTAGTCAGTCAATGAAGAACTTGGTTCAACACAATAAAACACAACTCGTTTCTATAGTAACAGCGCGCTGTTGGAATGCAGCCCTCTGGGATCAGACCTGACAGCCGCCCTGATAGCATCATCAGCCGTTATCTCCTGCTAGAAGACCGTGTTGCATCCATCAAGCCCGCAGTTCACTACTCTTTATGTTTGATCTGTCTGTGTTTTGACAGAAACACACTTGGACGGAAGACCGGAATGAGGTGCAGCAACATGTGGAGAAGGAGGTGAAGTATAAAACAGAGTGGGGGGAAACACGCAGAAAAGGCGCATGGGGTGAGGTCCACGTGGAAATATGAATATGTCTAACATTGATTTCACACAGACACACACGCACACGCACACGCACACACACACGCACTTCCGCTCCTCTCCTCTCCATGCCTCCAGAGCTCGCTCACCCACTTGCCTCTATTTTTATTATTCAGGACGCAGCGCCTGTCGTCTTTGGCTATACGTAAGATTTATGAGTCTTATCGCACCCAGCACTGTGTGTGTGTGTGTGTGTGTGTGAGTGTGAGTGTGTGAGTGTGTGAGTGTGTGAGTGTGTGAGAGAGAGTGTGTGTGTGTTTGTGTGTGAACAACACAACTTTAAAACAGAAAGCCTTCGCTGTGGGCTGCAGAGCTGGACGTGGGTGGAGGTGGGAGCCTGAAATGTGTCCGTGCGCAACTTTTGCTTCGGCCTTTGTGGCGGATCTAACCGCCGCTGGAAACCCTCATCACTCATTAACCAAAAGCACCAATCAGCGGTTTGGTTATCTCTGGAGTTCTCTTCCTCCCACTGAGCAACAGCGCGGGGAGAGGAGTGTCCGTGGAGCAACGAGCACGGCGGATTACAAGTCTGTCGTGATTTGTGGACGCGCGCCAGCAGCGCTTGTGACGGATGGCAGTTCTTCCCTTGGACGGCAGACGCGCATCGGCGGCTCCGCGTTTGGACCGAGTCACGGATATCGGGTTTCACAAGTCAAACTTTGTGCTTTGCAGAGCCACGGAAGTCCTGGCTCCATCTTTCCGCTCCCAGGACAGACATGGAATCCAGGAAGGATGACACCAAGGAATTTCCTCTAAAATACGCATCATGAGGGAATATTTCTGTAATGTTTGCTCCTCCATTCCATGGAAATACCTGGAATTACTTCTGTATAAATGTTGCGGTGTGCTTTGAGCTGCTGTAAGTGCGACTTGAATTGGCTTTGCTTGTGTTATTACAGCTGTTATTACTGTCATCGCTGCAGACCTGTACAAAGTGCGGTTTTAATAAGTGTCTTATAATAATGAAGTGACCTCTGCGTGTTTCCTGCGGAGGCATCACGATGACCCAACGCCTCTGGGTTATATTAGAAGACATTAATATGTGTTATTACATTAGTTACTACACACACACACACACACACACGCACACACTCACACACATGTGGCTGCCGATAATAATTTCCAGAAGGACGAAATTCTATTATTCTACTTCTATAATAATAATAATAATAATAATAATAATAATAATAATAATAATAATAACGACTGTCCACCGGAACGATATTTATAAATATTTAGACGTAATTTTAATCTGTTTAATTAATTCTCTATTTAACGTTTGACGTTACGTTATTTGTACAGAAAACATCTTTTATAAAGAATCAAGGAAACGAGCAGGACTCACCGAAAGATTTCCTTTTATCTCCGGATGTTTTGATGAAAGAAAGCGGCTCCCAGAAAGCTCCTAAGAACTGGGATACAGAAGGGACGAGATAGAGGGAGGAGAAAAGAGGAGAAAAGAGGAGAAAAGAGATCAAGATGTGCAATCAGAAGGTCTCGGTAAAGCCGACAGAGCTCAGACCTCGTGGTTTCATCGAACGGACGGGACATGAGCTGCTGACCTTAAATTATTCACGGTGAAATCCGGGCATTAAAGTAATAAGAGCATAATAAGAAGGGAGGCTGAGGGGAGTGATCGGGGATGCTATTGATCCTGGTGATCATATTACACATCTATTCCCTGTCTTTATACAGAGGTGGAAGCTCTGAGGGGAGCTGCCTGCTCTAGGAAATATTTAACCAGATTTAAAAACGAGCAGGCGACAGCGTGGGTGGAGAGATGGAATCAAACACGCACACACACACACACACGCACGCACACAAGTGATCCGGGAGAGCATTTAAAACAACAACTATTATTTGCTCCTAGAGATAAGAGCATTTACAGAATATAAATAATTTGTCTGTTTACTCATTATTTTAATAAACATAAAGCCCTGAACTTCAATCTGTTGTAAGAACGTTTAAAAAAAGAAAGTGGTAAATCACTTAAATATTAAGAAAATGACCTTAAAAAAGACAATGTGAATATAATAATACAACAAGACGTATCGATATGTCTTCATCTCGACTTCTCACAAATAACAACAACAATACTACTACTGCTACTACTACTAATAATAATAATAATAATACTATAATAATAATAATAATAATAATAATAATAATAATAATACTATAATAATAATAATAATAATAGCAATAATAATAATATAATAATAATAATAATAGCAATAATAATAATATAATACTAACAACAATAGCAATACTACTACTACTACTACTAATAATAATAATAATAATAATAATAATACGGAGAGGAAAGAGAAGAAGAAGAAGGCCAAGGCATGAACACAATCGGCCCGACAAGAAGCGGCCTCATCGGGTGGACAGCTGTTTCCCATGCAGCGGCTCCACATCCACGCGGAACGCACGCATTCCGGACAACATGCGCAGATCTGCATCTATCCGGGCTAAACGTGGTGTAAACGGGGTCGTGCATGAGGTCGGAACTAAAAGCTCTCCTGTTGCTGTCTGGTGTTCGGCGCTGTAATAAACTCTGCGGCCTCTGTTTCTCCTGCTGACAGCTTTCACCGAACACATAAATCAAAAGCGAGGATCCAGGCTGCTCCACGATCACCCACTATCACCCCACGCACCACCACGACTGCTACTGCTCTACTTTTACTCCGACTGGAAACTTGTTTCCTTTCTTCCATTCACTTACGCACAATTCGGGCTGCCGTCCTTCCCCATCGCTGCGCCACGGGCTCTTCCCCACGTCCCCTCCTCGGCCCCGGGGTTAGTCGTGAATTTGGAGCCACGGAGCAGGAGTGGACTAGTCTAAAGTTGCCCAGAGAGTGATGCAGGGGCCGACTAGCTTAGCCAGCTAGCCTCTGGGCCAAGACAAAGGGAGGAGGCCGCCTCCAGAGGCCCAAAACAGCTGATGAGCCAAATTTCGCGTGGAAGAGGAGGCAGAGTGGGAGAAGGGGGGATTCCAGGGAAACTTGCCTCTGCATGGATGGTTGCGATTTAGAATAAAAAGAAAACTCAAAATGGGTATTTTCTGCAGATTTGATGAAGTGAAAGTTTTTAAATGTTCATTTCATCTGAGATATGAGACAAATAGTCGATAGTCTTGAGTTTAGTCAGTGTCTAGTTTAGCTCAAACCATTCAGCATTAGAACCTTTTGTTACTCACAGAGGAGCTGAGAGAGAGAGATTCACTGGTGCACACAGGTGTGACCTTTGACCCGGAGGAGCCTCTAAGGCTCGCCCACAAAAATGCAGCTTTCTAACAAAACGCGAGGAGTGAAATGTAAGGCGTGTCGTTCCACGCAGCGACGGTGTCATCATCACGGCGGCGTCCTTCACCGATAATAACAGGCCGCTTGTCTCCGAGCCAGCAGGGGTTCGGGTTAGTTAACAGGTTAACAGGTTAACAGGTTAACAGGGCTCCATGCTGAGACGCAGAACACAGAACATGAATGTAGGTTCTTATTGAAAAAGGTTCCATCTACAGTCAAAATCAGGTAGAACAATACGTCTGTGTTCAGTCTCAGTTAATTATTGATCCAACTAAAGACTCATGTATAAACTAGCTGAGCTGTAGGATGTAACTATCAGGAGGAATATCAGAGTACTTCTACCCTGCGGAGAAACGGAGATCACGACTCTCCAGATCACCCCCCCCCCCCCCCCCCCTACCTTGGCCCCTTCCCCCCCTTTTTCTCCACCTACGTTGTACATATTATGTCTTTTTAATTTATTGTTATTTTGCATCTGTGGAGTAATTTATTTTTATTTTTATTTTATTGGTATTGTTAAATGTCGATGATTTATGTACAAAGGACTTTCAAAGGAAAGAAGACTGCAAGGGCTTTTTAGAATTGCTCCTCTTAGACAGGATGTTTGACT
This sequence comes from Brachionichthys hirsutus, assembly GCF_040956055.1. Classification (NCBI taxonomy): domain Eukaryota; kingdom Metazoa; phylum Chordata; class Actinopteri; order Lophiiformes; family Brachionichthyidae; genus Brachionichthys; species Brachionichthys hirsutus. The sequence goes on from NC_090912.1 coordinate 10,693,944, forward strand.
GTACTTGTACTGTAATACATGCTACTGTTTGACTACTTGTAGTGTAATACACACTATTGTTTGACTGTATACTTGTACTGTAATACATGCTACTGTTTGACTGTACTTGTACTGTAATACACACTATTGTTTGACTGTACTTGTACTGTAATACATATTATTTGACTGTACTTGTACTGTAATACATAATATTGTTTGACCATACTTGTACTGTAATACATTCTATTGTTTGACTGTACTTGTACTGTAATACACAATATTGTTTGACTGTACTTGTACTGTAATACATGCTACTGTTTGACTGTACTTGTATTGTAATACATTCTATTGTTTTACTGTACTTGTAATGTAATACACAATGTTGTTTGACTGTACTTGTACTGTAATACATTCTATTGTTTGACTGTACTTGTACTGTAATACATGCTACTGTTTGACTGTACTTGTACTGTAATACATTCTATTGTTTGACTGTACTTGTACTCTAACATTCTATCTAATAAATATATTCATCATCATCAGCATTCATCAGAGCTCATCGAGCCACTTTATCCACCTTGTGGGTCAGCTGACTACGAATGAGAGGCAGGGTACACTCCGGACGTGTCGCCAGCTCACTACAGACAATTTGGAGCGATCAACTCCCCTAAGCAGCATGTTTTCGGAGGAAACCGGAGAACATCCAAACTCTGCACAGAAAGGAATCGAACCCAGAACCTTCTTGATGCGAGGCAACTACCCACTGCACCACCGTGCGCCCCTATGTGTGTGTGTGTGTGTGTGTGCTTGCTTCCACTGCATCCATCGGAGTCATTAATCGTTTCCATCCGTTTGGCGCTTTCGTTGAGTGTCATGAGGCAGCATCGCCGCTAACAACGTCACACAAGCTACAACAAACCCATACTCAACTCGTGTCCTCCCCTCCCGCTGGACACGATTCAACTCTGAGACAAACACAGAGACAGGCAGCGGCTGCTTGGAGGCTGAAGTCTATCCACCGTAACACAACTTCCTGAAGAAGGAGGCAGCATTTATTACTGAGGAGGACACAGAGACGTCCGTCGGTTAGCGCTCACGCAGCAGCCCGATGCAGGCGTGGAAGACACAGCATCACACGACTTGATGAGTGAGACTTGAACAAATGTTCTCCTCGTGAACTTTGCTGCCTGCAGACACACGACTGACTCCTTAAACTTCCACGGTTCCTGTTCAAGCCACAGAATCCTGACGAGACATTCCCTTAAGTTCCCAATGCAGAAGACTTTTCATGAATCAACAAGTCATTCGTCTGATGGATATTGTTGTTACTTTTAAACGTCTGTCTCACCATTGCGTTATTTCTGCATGAACACACAGCCTCTTGTGGGGTCCAGCCTGATAAGCCGTGTCAAATAGTTAATTATCATTTCATAGGTAAGAGTTTGAGAAGTCAAACTGAATCCTGATTATTTTTCTCACTTAAAATGCCAGAGAGATTCGAACCCTGCAGCTTTTTTGATGGAGGAGTCATTATGAGTGAACTCATCATGGCACCTCTTTGCGTTTCGGTGTAAGTGGATAATGTGGACACAGTGCTGTCCTAATAAAGGTGTGCGCTTGTCTCCTGCCGGTGGTCTTGTCTTATATTTCAGCCCAGGGTCTCCCCTCCCCTCCCCTCCCCTCTCGCTGCCGGCAGGGTCAGAGCTTGTCCCGGTGTCACCAGCCGTCCTGAACCAGAAACCCAAGTCAGCAGCGCCTTCCTTTAGACAGAGAGTTAATCTTTATCAGAGATGCTAATCTTTAACCTCCAACTCAAAGAACGCCCTGAAGCCGGAAAAAAGAGGGAGGGGGGGAAAGGGAGGCAGAGAAAGACAGAGAGAGAGAGAGAGAGCGTGTTTGAGGAGGTGGGTGCAGGGATGAATTGGCACCACGACTGTCAGGCATCGGAAGAAGACGGATGTGTGAGCTAGGGTGCATGTTGAGATGCGTGTTTGGTGCGTGTTTGGTGCGTGTTTGGTGCGTGTTGGTGCGTGTTGGTGCGTGTTGGGTGCATGTTGGTGCGTGTTGGGTGCGTGTTTGGTGCGTGTTGGTGCGTGTTGGTGCGTGTTGGTGCGTGTTTGGTGCGTGTTGGTGCGTGTTTGGTGCGTGTTTGGTGCGTGTTGGGTACGTGTTTGGTGCGTGTTGGTGCGTGTTGGGTGCATGTTGGTGCGTGTTGGGTGCATGTTGGTGCATGTTTGGTGCGTGTTTGGTGCGTGTTTGGTGCGTGTTTGGTGCATGTTGGTGCGTGTTTGGTGCGTGTTTGGTGCGTGTTTGGTGCGTGTTTGGTGCATGTTGGTGCGTGTTTAGTGCGTGTTTGGTGTGTGTTTGGTGCGTGTTTGGTGTGTGTTTGGTGCGTGTTTGGTGTGTGTTTGGTGTGTGTTTGGTGCGTGTTTGGTGCGTGTTGGGTGCGTGTTGGGTGCGTGTTTGGTGCGTGTTTGGTGTGTGTTTGGTGCGTGTTTGGTGCATGTTGGTGCGTGTTGGGTGCATGTTGGTGCGTGTTTGGTGCATGTTGGGTGCGTGTTTGGTGCATGTTGGGTGCATGTTTGGTGCATGTTGGGTGCGTGTTTGGTGTGTGTTTGGTGCGTGTTTGGTGCATGTTTGGTGCATGTTGGGTGCATGTTGGGTGCGTGTTTGGTGCGTGTTTGGTGCATGTTGGGTGCATGTTTGGTGCGTGTTTGGTGCGTGTTTGGTGCATGTTGGGTGCATGTTTGGTGCATGTTTGGTGCGTGTTTGGTGCATGTTGGTGCGTGTTGGGTGCATGTTGGTGCGTGTTTGGTGCCTGTTTGGTGCGTGTTTGGTGCGTGTTGGGTGCGTGTTTGGTGTATGTTGGGTGCGTGTTTGGTGCATGTTGGGTGTGTGTTTGGTGCATGTTGGGTGCATGTTGGGTGCGTGTTTTGTGCGTGTTTGGTGCATGTTGGGTGCGTGTTTGGTGCGTGTTTGGTGCATGTTGGGTGCGTGTTTGGTGCATGTTGGGTGCATGTTGGGTGCGTGTTTTGTGCATGTTGGGTGCGTGTTTTGTGCATGTTTGGTGCGTGTGCTCTGAGTGGTGAACAGAAATCATGGCAGGAACGTTTTGTAGACGGTGACTCTTATCTCTGGCTCGACTCCAGAGACTGAGCATCTTTTTTTTGGGGGGGGGGGGGGTATTATGTCTCCACTCATCTAACCAATTGTGAATTTCAGTCACTGTGACAGCGTGTTGCTCAGAATAGCGACCTGGCAGCCAAGGTATTCGGTGAAATATGAATATCTTCCACAGTTTGTGGTCTGCATTGTCTTAAAATGGATTCTTCCTTCGTCGTTATTCTACTGCTTTGAAGGCTTGTTACGCTGAGCAGCCTGCTCCTGTATCCATTTCCTAACAACATGCTCTCCTTCTGACACATGGGCCAGAAAAAGAAAGCAGTGCCTGTAATATAATCAGACGGGCTGACCCAGCAGCAACGAGGCCCGTTACAGCAGGAGAGATGGGCTGCATGGGTCCTGGCCAGAACTGTCAGCCCTCATTCAGTACAAAACTGTTAGGCGTGCTCGACCCCGCTATCCCCTGATTGGTGCTTTGCCCAAAGTTTGTCATTGATGTATGAAAAAATCAATTAAATCACGACAGTCTTGGAGTTCCTGCCGGGTTTTCTTGACTTTCGTCTTTGTACCCGGAAGTGAATAAAAACCACAGAGGTCAAGCAAGCTTCCAGAGGAGGGGCTCAACGCTTACCTGACATGACCGGAGCAGCTGTCAGCCTGCGTGGGGGGTGACCAGACCCTTAACAGGTCACACAGGATTGGTCAACAGCCCAAAGTAAAAAATCGGAACGATTTTTAGCTTTACAAGGTTCATCAGCTGAATCAATCAATTCAAACGATTAATTTCAACAGCCAAAAAGCAAATACAACGATGTGTTACTCAGCTGCATGCTGGGAAGCTAATTAAGAAACAAGTTCATTTATCAGTTCCACATCTACTATGACTTTCAGCAGTTTAATTTTAATGTTTACTTTGATCTTTTGTCTGATATTTATTAATGATATAAGACAATATTAGTGTTTCAGATTGCACACAAGCAGTTCTAGGATTTTGTGGAACAGGAATGAATTTACAAAAGAAAAAGAAAAATGTCATGGCTTGATTCTTTTTTTTTAAGTTTAGTTGCAGAATTAGACTGCATTGCATTAAAGTGTCATCTCTGTATTGCCATACGTATCACCTCACCACAATCTGGCCTATGCACGATATTAGTATTAATAACACAATTAGGGATACTCTTTTTCCAAATATTAAAACAGGCAACAAAAATGTTACTATTTTGGAAATATGCAAACATCTGAGAATATTCGACCAGAAAACTCTGCTTAATGAAAACATCAGAGATTTAACAAATAAAAAGTTATTTTGGATGCATAAAGTTTGCAAAGAATAAATATAAAGGACATCTCGAATGATTAGATTATATTCCTGTTGGTGATGTCCCACCTCTCAGATTCCGGAACCCATCAAATGGACCCGACTGAAACCCCACAGACAGAAAAACTCAACTGCTGGTCATCATCTTTGCAATGACTCAACATGAAACATGTAATAATAACAACTCTCGCTGGTTTTATGTTAATAACGACTCTTGCTGGTTTTATGTTAATAACGACTCTTGCTGGTTTAATGTTAATAACGACTCTTGCTGGTTTAATGTTAATAACGACTCTTGCTGGTTTAATGTTAATAACGACTCTTGCTGGTTTTATGTTACTAACGACTCTTGCTGGTTTTATGTTAATAACGACTCTTACTGGTTTAATGTTAATAACGACTCTTACTGGTTTTATGTTAATAACGACACTTGTTGGTTTTATATTAATAACGACTCTTGCTGGTTTTATATTAATAACGACTCTTGCTGGTTTTATATTAATAACGACTCTTGCTGGTTTAATGTTAATAACGACTCTTGCTGGTTTTATATTAATAACGACTCTTGCTGGTTTTATATTAATAACGACTCTTGCTGGTTTAATGTTAATAACGACTCTTGCTGGCTTTATGTTAATAACGACTCTTGCTGGTTTTATATTAATAACGACTCTTGCTGGTTTAATGTTAATAACGACTCTTGCTGGCTTTATGTTAATAACGACTCTTAACATTGTGTTAACGAAGCCCATCTAAGTTGTGTTTGTTGGGGGCAGGCAAAGACGGAGAGGGGGCTTCTTCTTGGGGAAGCAATCTTTTCACACTATCATAAATCACAGCGCGGCTAACATGCATCTTCTTTCTTCACACCTAACCGGCAGCTCCCTATTCACTATACGACTCATTCTCACGGTGTCACGCGCACCATGCACAACCCCCACAACGCATGCCCACCTTCATCCTGCAAGTAAACTTGTTTTTCAGGCAAGGAAGGAAGCGGAATTGCTCTTCCTCCTTATATTACATATTCTAAGAAGCATCTGTCTTCAACTGGGCATCACGTGGACAGTCACGCGCGAGCACAGCAGAGAGAGAGAGAGGGGGAGAGAGAGAGAGAGAGGGGGGGGGGGGGGGGAGGGAGCTGGCACACCCCGGATGCCTCAGAGATTTGGGGAGAGACTACGCTTCTACACAACTGATCGTTAATGGCGTGTCGGGCATCGGACTGAGTGACGTGGGCGCGCCTCGCGAACACGCCGGGACACTCAGAGAAGCATCTTCGCAGACCTTACCTGCGCGCCCTTGGCGTTTCCTCCTCCTTCATCCTCTCCTGCACGGTGACGCGTTTTTCCCTGGATGATATCTGTTTCGGACACGAACGAACACACCGGCTGGAGAATCCCTTCATGGAAAATAGCGGTCTTTTCTCCTGATTGCCCCACGCGTAATTACGCGCGCGGTCGCTTGCGCTTGCAGTTGGTGCTATGGTGTATTTTGGTCCAAAATGGACCCGAACCATTGAAGGCAATCAAGTCCGTTGTTTACACCGCACTATTACGTGCTCTTAAAATAGCCCTGCGTATATTAGAACATTTTACGCATGAACGAGACGATTGGTTACGTGTCCCGTTTGGAAACGCCTCAATCTCCAGCAACCGAATATACGAGAGCGCACGAGTTGGCGTGGATTGCTAGGTTTGTGGTGCCACTTTACCCTAAAAACATTTCGTGCGCGCCCCTGCACCACTCAGCCCCCACCCCCCGCCCCGCCAGTATGTTTCCCGGAGCTTGATCTTACCTATCCACCAATAAGAGAGCGAACATTGGCGTGCGTGCGGCGCGAGCTCCGCTGGATCCAAAGTGTCCTGAACAAGCGAACAAAATAATCTCATTTCCTCTCCCGGAGTTTTTCTGGGTTGAGCGTGACACCGTGTTCCCTGGGCACCCCTCTGCTTCTTCCACCTCCTCTTCCTCTGTGCATGGCTCAGTTTACCAATGGAGCCCCCCCCCCCCCCCTCCTGCTCTCTACCGGCTGCTATCTTTCTGTTCAAGGCTGCCTGAAATCACCAACACACTGCTGGTGTTGGTTCTTAGCACGCATCCGTTTAGCCATCACAGGTGCCTTGAAGTATTTGTGGAGCTCCTGCTTGCTCGAGTATTTGAAACTGCGCATTTAATTGCTTTGATTATCAGCAGAGGAAGGCTACAGATGGACCCTGCCCCGCGTCATCAGTCTATGACCCCCCCGGGGTCACTCCTCCTTTCGACCTCTGACTTGGTCGTTCTCCTTGATACCACGGACTGATCCTGAACCGGGACAAGGATGCACAGTTTGGGCCAGCGTGCCGAAGAGAAGGGGGGGGGGGGGGGGGGGGTCTGGTTCTTATTCGTGCCCAATGGAGGAATCTGGTGGAGGTGCGGCAAGTGGGGCTCAGAGCGACCTTCTGTCCGTCCTGCCTGCGCCAGGGCCAGATGTTGGATATTACATGGAGTCAAACTGAGCGTGATCAGAGGAGAGGAAGAGAGGGGGGGGGGGGCATTCGCCTGTGATTTGACCAGCATGTCTACACAGGAAACGGTTTCCGTAGCGTCTGCTTGGTTTAATATAACAGTGTCTCTGCCAGGGGGCCAACTTTAAAGTCATGAATATAGAAAGTGACGCAACTCGCACATTCTCTTGTGATGATATTTTCCACACGGATCTCGTGTTTTGGATCATCGTGGATTCTCAGCGGCCTAATGGCTGCTACCGTCTTGTGATTCTTGATTTGTTTGAATTGTAAAATGTAAAAACTAAATTGCTCTGGCCTATCCGCCGCCCATCTCTCTCAGTCAATGGACTATTCATGTTATCTACCCACGCGTGCGTGCGTGCGTGCGTGCGTGCACACACTCGAACACAACCGCGAGAGAGATAAAGCGAGGTAGAGCGCGAAGAAAGAGAGCGAAGTTCCGTTCCACGACAGCAGAATCGTTATTTTTTGCTTCCGAGCCGCGATGATAAAAGCGGAGTGGACGAAGAGAGCTGGCGCGTAATTCCTCGTGGAAACGTCTTCGACTCTTATCGCGCTGCTGCACGCACGCTGCGCTCCGGCCGGCCCGAGCGGGCTCCGGAAGGATTCGGTTTCAGACGCTCATTTTTCACGCGCGTTGAATCACTGGCGAGTATAAATTAGCGCGAGACTCCGTATTGATCTGTTTCCGAACCGTGAGGAAGATTCCCGGAAGCACCTGGAGCTCAGGGCGCGTTACTGGACACGGCGCGTTACTGGACACTGCTTTTATGGAGATAAGACGATTCCGGCAACAGATAAAGAGTAATAATAATAATAATAATAATAATAATAATAATAATAATAATAATGATAATAATAATAATAATAATAATAATAATAATAATAATAATAATAATAATAATAACAACAATAATAATAATATGCGTTTGCTAATAATGTAAATATTATTCTAATAAACAATGGCACCGTCCTCCTTTTCTAGAATCCTCTCCTTGTTAGAGTTGATTTAAACACGCGCTAACGTGCGCGTTGTGTTAACATTATTTTCCTCACACTTAAATCTTTCGCTCGTTAACGTCCGGCGGCTCCAGATTTATGAGGCCGCGCGCTCCCGTGATTTATGCTCGGCTGTTGAACAATCCCTGCTCAACTCTAAACCAAACTGTTTCCATTGCGCTCGTGATTTTAGCCTTTTTTTTTTTTTTTTTGCCTCAATTCGGAGAGAAAATGAAACCAGTTTTGTCTGGAAGCGACAATTACCGGCTCCATGTAAAACCTTAATGTTAAATTAACTCCACGTCGTTTTATAGTTGTGGGCGGATTCAAAGACGAAGCACCGGTTTTATGGAGATGGAATATGGCGCACTTCCCGCGCCGCTTCAAAGCGACGGTTTCATTTCAGTGTTTGGAGGCTTTTACTGCGTTTTATTCACGAGAGGAATTTAAGATATTCACAGAGAAAGACGTGGAGCACTTTAAAGGTGAATATTATCAAAGTTCTATTCGTATTTTAAACTTCTGAAAATATTTGCATTCAAGAATTACTTGAATTAACATGTTAACGTGCTTGCATATTTTAATCAGTGCACGCGCTCTGTTTGATACTTTATCGGGTTGTGTTTTAAAACTATGTTGTGTTTCTGACACTTAAAATTCTGTTATTGTTATTAACGCTCCTCAGAATTTCGAGTTGTACCTAAAATAATTATTCTCGTTTAGATATACATAATCAGAAATGTTGAATTAAAAACCTTCTTTCCAATCAACATTTATTTTTCCCTCTTTGAACCCTCTCTGCATTTCTAATCTGTTTCGCGTGGGAAAGCAACACAGGAGAGGACAATATGGCTGCCGCTCCCCGTCGCGAGTGGGAAGATGAGCTCTGTGTGGAGTCTTGTCCGTGTCTACATTCTCTGGCGTGTGTGTGTGTGTGTGTGTGTGTGTGTGTGTATTACAGTGAGACGCGTGGGTCTGCCTTTAACCTTGTGTTTGACCATATGCATTAAGAGGATTCTCCCGTGCGTCAACGTTGAGCTCCGTCGCGCACGGACCGCTGGTTGGACAGAAAAGGCTCGACTCGTCTGTTTCTCCCAACCGGGCTTAAAACGAATACGCGGCCTTTTGCGCAGGATTCGAGGCGCTGCTGGCTTCAAACACACACTAGAACTAAATAAATGCGTTAATGACGCGCATTCGGGACAACCTTCGCTGAATCCTCCTCCATGCTCCTCCTGGCACAGTGACCAGCGGTGCCGCCATTGTTCTCCAGCACGTCTCGGAGTAAACATTAATTTCGCATCAAATGTTCGCCGCATCACAATAGACCCCTGCGTAACACATTAACGCCATCTCTCCGCGCGTCCGCGTCGGAGAACAATCCTGCTTTCATGGATCCATGAGCAGCGCCTCCATAGAAGTGCAAACAGCAGCACGCAGAGTGAAAACAGCGAGGCCTCACAGGAGCCGAGCCTCCTGCAGCCATAACGGATGCCTGACAGGCAGCGAAATCATTTCTCAACACCGTTTCAAATATTTCAACTATTTCAGCTGCTTTTGATCTGGAACTATCTGAGCAGCAGAAACACACTTAACCGTGGACACATGCCTGGAATAAGATAAGATAAAGCAGCCGCTCCAGCCGCTGCGCTCCTCGCGCTCTGCTCACGCACATTTCATGCAGCTTGGTGCACGAGGAGTTTCTTTATTACCTTCCGCTCCGGACGGCGTCTCCCGCATGCAGGCGCTTGTAAATGTATTTTCAACACCCAAATCAGAGATATTTAAATATTTATGACAGAAGTAAGAAATGCTGCCCCCCCCCCCCCCCCCCCCTCGCTCTCCATCCGCAGGAATGAGGCGGGTTATTGTTTCTGACACGGGAGAGGACAGTCGGAGGATCGGATGTGAAAAGCTGCTTCTTGCTGCTGCAGCCATTATGACGCGACCAGAAGCCAAGGAGACACTTTAATTTAGTTAGACTATAGGTTTACACTGGTAGCAAAGGGTGTGTGTGTGTGTGTGTACCACTACACTCGTTATTATTATTAATAGTATTAGTATTAGTATTGTATGTTCATGTATTTGTGTAATAAAATCACTCAACCCTCGGTCACGG